>NW_010230259.1:34088-39333 GCF_000690775.1 Eurypyga helias | reverse complement strand
ATTTAAACATCGTCATAGTAAACAATAATGAGCAGGGTTCTGGCTCAACATAATTAAAAAAAACGGTATAGAAGATAATTATTATTACACGAAGCATTGTGTGTGATGGGGGAACGAGTGAGGAAAGAGTCAATATGACTACATGGAAAGAAACGTCTCCCAAGCGACAGGCAACGCCGAGCTGCAGCGGGAGAAGACGGAACGGCACGCGCCAGCCCCCACGGTGCCGCAGGACAGCGGTTCCCGCTTCTGCAAACGCCTCTGCGGGATGCGCTCCCCTCCTCTGCTGTAGCGGCTCAAGGTGAGCCGGTCAGGGAGCCCAGGCACCGAGCTGACACCATCAGGAGTGCCAGCCAACTATGCCGAGGTTTTTCCCCTTCTGGTGGCATCCCATCCCCAGCGCTCCTCACCTGCCACCCAGCTCTGCCTGAGCTCCCTGCCGGGATGAGCCACCGAGCACCGGGCCCCGCTGCACCCACCCCTGGGATGGTTTCCAGCAGAGCAACTC
The DNA here is from genome assembly GCF_000690775.1 of Eurypyga helias. Classification (NCBI taxonomy): domain Eukaryota; kingdom Metazoa; phylum Chordata; class Aves; order Eurypygiformes; family Eurypygidae; genus Eurypyga; species Eurypyga helias. The sequence continues at coordinate 38,825 of NW_010230259.1, read as the reverse complement.
CATTGACACATGGCCAGCACGTCCCCAGGGGAGGCCAGGCCCTCCCAAACGCAACACGTGGCTTTGAGCTGCGCTCACCCGAGAGGACAGGGGCTACAAAATTCTTTTTCAGGATGACTCAGGTCCAAGACATCTCATTAAATTGCCTTTTGGAAAATAAGGTTGTTATTCAGGCAATTAAAAGTAAAAATCAGCACAACTTACAGCTTGAACCCGTCTCATGCAACGTGGAAGATCTCGGATTGGCCAGCATGGTCCTGACAAGCATGTTTTGCTGAGACAGCATTATGAGTTAAAAATGAGTAAAACAAAAGCGGGATTGGAAGAGAAAAAAATAAGCCATAAATAGAGGAGAAAGAAAGCGAGATAGGGAAGGCAAGGCAGGGGTCTGGGCAGGGGCTGAGGCAGTGCACACTCGAAGGAAGAGAGCTCATCTTAAGGAAACTGCAGCTGCAGAAAGTGCTCCTTGATCCTCAGGAGTTGGACAAGCTCCAGTGAGGATTCTTGCCCTGCTTTCCCTTTTCACCTCTCTGGTCTGGCAGAGAGTTAGTGCTTAGGATGCAATGGCAGGGGTTTTTTTTCTTTTTTTAAATTTCCCTTACAAATAGAAGTTAACGGAAAGCAATGTCCATCCCAAGAAATCAAGAGAATATTTCAAAGATTCGCCCCATCCCCACCCCGTATTTTGAGTAAAAACCCCCCAACAAAAAAACCCCAACCAACCAAAAGGGTTTTTTTGTTTTTAAGTCTTAAGAGACTTTGAATGATTGTTCTGCGAGGTGCTATTAGGACCCTCCATGCCACACGTCTGACTGTGTTCACAAAGAGCTGAGTCACTTTTGCACTCTTTGCATTTCAGGTTTTCTTCTTCCGCCGTAGTGTTCATCTCGCCATTATACTCCTCATGTCCGTTCTCACTCATCTCCCTCTGTAACTTCGCCCCTTCCTCCTCCTCCTCCTCCTCCTCCTCCTCTTCCTCCTCCTCATCATCTTTTACTTTATGAACAATGAAGAGGTGTCTGTTCAGAGAGATGTGAGAGGTGTAGCACAAGCCGCAGAACAAGCACTGGTAGGTGGAGCTGTCTGTCTTGTGCCGAGGTATGTGTTCCTGAAACTCAGTACTGACGTCTGTCGCAAATCCGCATTTAGCGCACTTCCAATGCGCTTTCAGTTTTTTGGCTGGCGGCGCGTCTGAACCCGCAGCGGTCTCTGCCTGACCCAGCTCGTCTGTTGCCATCCTCTTTGGAGATTTTTCCTTAAAAAAATAAGATTAAAAAGTTACTTTACTGTTCGAGTCCACCGTAGAATAAGTGCTGAACTCCACACGCCTATCTGAACACACCCGAGGGTGAATACACATGGCTATTTTGATACAAACTAAACAAAGCCATGCCTAGGGACTCCTGTTACACTGCCTTTCCTACCAGTACCCAAACACCTCACCACAACATGCAGGATCCCAACAGCTGTCCTGCGACGCGAGATGGGAGACCTGGGAGGGGTTAGCTGGGCCGAAACGTGATGAGGAAGAATGTGAACTTGGTATGGGAAGGAGGAGCCCACAGAGCAGGGACAGCTGAGGGACACAGGGATGGTCATTAGCACAGACAATGCTTCTCAGATTTAACTCTGCACATTTTCACCTCCACTCAGACTTTTTCTGCATGGCATCTCTCATTAACTCCTCCCCTCTGTCTCATACTCCCGCAGCATGCTTCTCCTCCCGTGAGGATGGCTCGCTTGCCTATCTCCCTCCATGTGATTTCATCTCCTTATCCAGCAGCACTGAACACTCTGTGTTTAGGATACAGCTTGTAGGCTTGTATTTGCACACCCAGCTGGAGCCACATGAAGCCACCGTCTGCCCCCATTTACCCCGGTGCCCTGGTATGTCATCTCTGCTTGGGGGAAGCAGCCATCAGCTCATGGAAGTGAATTCTGGAGTTACCCCAGGTTTCCTTACAGCATAAATAGAGGGGAGTCACTCTTGGCTGCAGTCCCTCTGTGCTATGGTACAGATGAATGATAAATTGCAGTGCTATGGAAAACCTACATCTATTTTTAAATTAAATGGAGCAAAGAAGCCAAATCAGCCAACCCTCCGCGCCAAAACAACCCAAAATAGAATTAGTTGAAGAGCTATTATTTGCTGAAAAATATTACCCAGTGCTACTTAGGAGGAATGCAGTGCTTACAGGTAATGGAACTAGTAAGTATTTTAAAACAGAAATCTTTTGTAACTAGCAGAAAAAACAAGGGAGAAAGAGGAAAAATGTACCAGGCTCATGAACAGAACGGAAGGGGAAAACAAGGGTAATAACAAACCTAAATTAGACCTGGTTACAAAGTAGATTGAAAAAAAGCCAGTAAAACACCAGGCCACACGTTCAACAGTATCTTGAAAAATTCAAGATAACGTTGCCCTGGTGCTGCTGCAGCTCAGCTGCGCTTTCAGTTCCGATCCAGACACTGCCACCGAGAAGCAAACTGGAAGGAGTTGAGAGGAGGGGAAGGAAATCTGCCATATGGATGAGAGGGCTTGAGTGCCGCGAGGCTGCGGCTCAACATACACCCCAAGCGAACGGCTACACGCCAGGTACATTTATTTGTCAATGAAAACGTATCAGTTACTTCTGCTGTGTCTCTCTCTGGAGCTTTCGCTTTGGCCATCTGGGATAAGTCTGGGTTTTTGATGCCATGCATGAGGCTGATGTGATTCTCCAGCATGAACGGCTGAGGAAAGGTCTGATTTTCATCTGTGCAGTACCTTGGAAATACAAAAAAAAAGAAAATTTATTAAAGGAAATGCCCAGCTGTTCATTTCCATCCAAACAGCTCTTCGTTAAGTGCCAAACCAATGGGTATCACTGGAGACGCTGGTGATGTACTCTTAGATTACCAAAGTATGCAGCAAGTCATCATTTTAATAATAAAACATTACCCCTGAGAGAAAACTCGAACAGTTGAGAGTTTACTACATTAGGCATGAATGAAAGTGAAAACAGGGCACGCAGTACGGTACAAAAATACAGGGACTAGGGGAGATCAGGCCCACTGTGACACACGCTACACAAGCACAGGATAAATAATCAAGATGGCAAAAGCATGGGAGAAAAACGACTCTCAGATGAGAGACCTACCCACAGAGGGCCGTGTTCGCGACTTGCTAACACTGAAGAGGTGGGCAGAAGGTGCTTCTGCACCCAGCGCTCCCAAGCGCCACTGCAGCGTCCCACCCGGAAGACCACGAATATCGCTACAGGCTTAAAATTCTAACAAGGCTGTTGAATTACCAACTTTGATAACAAAAGCCTAGGCAGAAGCACTCATGAACGCATTATTTATACCTAACTATTCATATTAAAACTTGGGGGGATTCAAGAGCTGCCAGAGAGCGTGGCTGACAGTTCAAAAGGATGCGAAGGGCATATGCCACCTGTTATCTTTCCCTCCCGGATGACTGAGGTCTACTGGAAACAAGTGCCAGGTGTTGCAGACACATAAACCACTTCCCTGCAGCAGGGTGAAGTTCACAGAGGTCTCCCGCAGCAATTGGGAAACCCAAGACTGACTTTGTACTCTTCTGCTGCCTGCCAGCGTGACACGGGGAAGGTCCATCAGCCAGTCATCAACCCCAGCAACGAGGCGAGTGACACCAGACTTCTCTGAGATGCACAGATGGCAGCTGAAATGTAGGCAGCAAGGGATGAAAAGCAACAGAGAGGAGATGAAGTGTCTCTGGGCAACAAAGACATCTTTTAAAAGCAGAGAATAATATTCCTACTGATCTTCCAGTAACCAGACGGAAATGAAACAACAGTCAGTAATGATGTGAAAATGCGGATGTGCTCACTGAATACTGCTGGTTTTTAACAGGGGCTGCTTAGATGATAAATCAATATTTAATAATGATGGAATTCTTCTCCCACATGGAGGAAAGATGAGAGGTTATTAAGTGGTATTTATCAATAAAAAACACGTTGAAAATCAAGCGTTCCAGACAGTTTGTACTTAAGACTTGGAATCTAAGAGCCAGTTCCCTTAACAATAACCAAGTGAATTCTGAAAGAAAATAGACAAAACATCAGAATATTTTGCAATTTGTCGTCATACAGAATTTTTTTCATGTGAGCAGAGAAAGATGCGTTCCTAACCTGAATTTTCCAGTGGCAGGAGGGTATTCAAGCAAGTCCTCCATCACTGGTTTCCCTCTACACATTTAACAGAAGGCAGAGACCTAAGCAGGGCAAGGGGACAAGGGGAAACCACAGCTTGAAATATCAGAAGCCAGGGGGAGGTCACCCACAAGACAGCATGCTGGAGTCACAAAAACACTCAGTCATTGGATCAATGACAAATTTTACTCATGCTTCACGTGGCAATCCAGGAGTAGAGGGTTACACGAAGTTAAGGCACCAAAGCCCCTGAAGGGAAAACAGGTGAGATGGATACAAACTGCCTGGTGGGAAGAAGGAAAGGCAGCACCCAAGGGAAAAGAAAAGGAGCAGTAGAGATGTGATGCCTTACAGAGTGCAGAAAGAGGCCAAGGAGGAATTCAAAGATGTGGAAGGATTTCACAGACTCATAGAATCTTTTAGGAAAGATTGGAAAAGACCTTTAAGATCATCAAGTCCAACCGCTAACCTAACACTGCCAAGTCCACCACTAAACCATGTCCCTAAGTGACCCCTCATCTACACACCTTTTAAATACCTCCAGGGATGGTGACTCCACCAC
>NW_010230259.1:21687-34034 GCF_000690775.1 Eurypyga helias | reverse complement strand
AATATTCAATCTAAAACATCCCCTGGTGCAACCTGGGGCCATTTCCTCTTGTCCTATCACTGGTCACTTGGGACAAGAGACCAACACCTAACTCTCTGCACCCTCCTTTCAGATAAGCTCTTCCCTGAGCCTCCTCTTCTCCAGGATTTGTGGACCCTCTCCTCACTGGACTTGTGCTCCAGACCCTTCCCCAGCTTCACTGCCCTTCTCTGGACACGCTCCAGTGTCTCACTGCCTTTCTAGAAGTGAGGGGCCCAAAACTGAACACAGTATTCAAGGTGCAGCCTCACTAGTGCCAGGTAGAGTGGGACAATCACTGCCCTAGTCCTGCTGGCCACACTGTTCCTGATGCAGTCCAGGATGCCATTGACCTTCTCAGCTGCCTGGGCACACTGCTGGCTCATATTCTGCCCATTGGCAACCAAGCCCCAAGGTCCTTTTCCACTGGGCAGCTTTCCAGCCACCTGTCCCCAAGCCTGTAGCGTCACAGGGGCTGGTTGCGACCCAAGTGCAGAACCCAGTCCTTGGCCTTGTTGAACCTCATACAGTTGGCCTTGGACCATTGATCCAGCCTGTCCACATCTCTATGAAGACCCTTCCTTCCCTCAGGCAGATCAACACTCCCACCCTACTTGGTGTCGTCAGCAAACTTACTGAGGGTGCACTCAATTTGCAAGTGGCAGTCACAGAGGTGGTTGTACACACAGAACAGTGGTTTGGACAAACTAAAAGGGATCAAAGGGGAGACTGGACAGAAGACCTTGGATCCAAACAAAGAGCAGCTGTTAGAAATGCTCGGACAAGTATTTCAAGGAAGAGGTTTCATTTGATGAGTGCTGTGATTTCAGTAAGTTTGCCACTACAATGATTAAAGAGACAACCATTGTCCAGTTAAGACTTCATCAACAGATTTTGAGAAGGAGCAACAACAAGCTGGAGAATTAAACACAACCAGACTTCACTTGAATTTTGCAGCTGCGTCTTCTCTGCTGTAAATATGGCATGACCATGGGCCCTTGGGTGAAGCTGTGGATCCACAACTGTGTGTCATCAAAAGCAGTCCAAAAAATGGACTCCAGGGCCTGTACAAGCTAATGCACACAGTAGACTGGACATCCCAGGTTGTTAGGTATTTCTACACAAATCCTTCTTCCCAGCTAGGCCTTATGTTCATTTTGATTCTGATACACTCCACTTCGAACACAATTGATCCAGAGAGAATAGATTTATACAAATCAGGTGCATGTAACTCCAAAGACCATCACCCACAGTCTTAAAGCAGAACAAAACATACTGGGAGTCAATGTTTCATCTTCTCCAGAGGTTCCAAGTCACAGCAGTTACAAGAAATGGAAAGTTTAGAAGTCCTGGCTGAAAAATGCATCAGGAATGTATTCCGATCAGGCCCCAGTGGTGATGCCAATATTTCACCCATTTACTAAAAGCTATTCTGGCTCACTATGCAGTCCAAAGAAACATAGTATGTGAGGGAGGTACTCTTCAATATAGGCTTTTAGTAACTTAAGTGCAGAAAAGTGACAGCACACTCTTCAGAAACACTTGCATTAAACCAAAATTTCAGTTAAACAACAAAATCCCCCATTCTACATCACTGCAAAGTTCCAACACAGAATGCTTTAATTCTGTTTCAGAAGGATGTCTCAGAATGAGACAGGAAGAAAGTCAGCACGACTGCTTGGCGTACAACTTATTCTGCAACAGTAGGTGAGAACGCAGCAGTCGTACAGGCAGTTTTGTAAGCACTGGGCTTTGTCCTGTATTCACAGTTCAAATATGTTCACCAGCAATGATTTTCATTCAGATGACCTATGTCAATCATCAGTGAAGTCTCCAAATCCATTTTCCAACTTTGAGGTGTGTCTTCCCAAGCAAATCCAGAAGACAATTCCCCACTGCCCTCCAGCTTGTGCAATCTGTTTTGCCTGTGTAAAGTGGTGGCAAGATTAGTGCCCTAGTTCATTAGGATTTTACACACCTTTTGTACCATTTTTTTCATGGGGAAGGCACAAGAGTGATGCATGACTACACCAACTGCGACGCAGCAAGAGATTGGCCCAATATTTTATTGGCTCTTCCACAAGGGTGCGCAATATAATTCTCATTTTGCACCTGCAGATCTCAAATCAAACCCTACCCTAAGTTTCCAAAGAGCATTGTACAGTCAAAAGCAAGAGACTTATTTTAGACAATAGGTGTCTCATGTTTAACGTCCTCATCTTCTCACTCTCCCTCAGTAACTTACAGCCTGGAGTAGATAGGAGCAGACACGGTCTATTACAAAGGGCTTCCAAACTTGAAGGCTTAGCCTGCCGTTGAAAATAAATTTGAAAAGTGGCATCAGTACGTACCAGCAAGTATAAACTTTCTTTGCTGTGTCGTGATTATTGCGGATGTGTCTACGCAGACTGTTGGAGGCATTAAATGAGCGTTCACACTGTCGACAGGGATATCTCTTCATAGACTAGCAGAAGAACAGAAATATCTTTTAATAACAGGGTGATGGAAGGCACTAACAGGATTCTAACATTCCCATGCTCTCCACCTGGACCTTACCTCTCAGGTGCAAAACCCCCTCTTCCACTGATAAAGATCACTGAGATTTTGAGGTCCCACTTATAGTCAGCCCAGCACTTGGCAAATATCAGCACTGGTCTTACAAAACCCAGCACTAGTTAAAGCACATGCTTGATTTTTTTTTTTATTAGGAATTGCATTGGCTGCTTTTCCTGTGGACTCATCTCACTGCAGGATCCTCTGCAGAATTAATTCAGTGGAAGGTGCCTTCTACCTCAGAAGAAAGCCGGACCCCAGTGTGAAGTACAAGTCCACTTACCCTTCTCTCTCCTCATAATTCAGCACAAGAAAAGGGCAAGATGTTAAAGGGCATCACACAGCTCTGCTTGCTATCCATTTGAGATATCCACATCCCCCGTATCAACTCAACAGAGATATCAACAATGCCCCGTAACTATCCTCCTTTTCCTACAGTCCTTTGGATAACCTGCATGCATTCCATTAAAATCTTCTTAGACTTGTTTAATGAATACATATATATATATATATAACTTAAATATTTGGCAAATTTCCTACTTCTATGAAATTCAAATGGGAAAATGCAGCATTCTCACCCTGCCCCCACCTTCTTCTCTTGATACTTATCAAGTGGGACAATCCAGCACTCCCCAAGTCAAGCTAGAAGGAATCAAAGATGACGACCCAGATTTCCACAGCCTCTGCTCATGGGACTCGAGAAGGGTGACTCAGTATATCAAAGAAGTCCTGATGCCAAAGTACTAAGAAATCTGGCTGCACACAAGATCTTGGCCTATGTTCTGCCAGCGAGCAAGGATTAGCTTGACAGAAGTAGGTCAAGGCATCACAAGTTTTGAGCTGGACGAAACCAACAAAATTCAGATTTACAGTTCTTATAACGATAGCTTTGCACACTGCATGAGTCTGTTACTCTTCCCGAGTTAGATGTAGTGATATCTACCAAACATCATGTAGAGGAACTGTATGTCCTTCTGTAACTTTTGAGTGTAGGCAGTTTAGATCAGACTGGTGAACCAGCAACTGGGGAAGACACGACTCTCCATCCACTTACCCAGATGAGCTGAAGAGGAAGCCTGACATATGATGCAGTGGGAGAAGGAACAGCAAAGAGGATGAGGTACGCAGGTTGTAGAGTATCAAGGTCAGAAACTGTGCTTACAACAGGCTACACCTTTTTTTGTTGTTGTTCTGGCCCTGAGCTTACTCCACGGTGAGCTGGCAAACAGATTCTTGTTTTCTTTTTGCCCCAAATATTAATGATTATCAGACTCTTTTACTAAAAATATCTTGTGACCTAGCTGAAGTGTTTCATCTGAATCCTTACCCTTCCATGACTTCTCTTCATGTGGGACACATAGGTTTCCCGATCGGGCATCCACTGTGAACATTCCTTGCAAGTCCAACCAGATCTTCTCAGTCTGGACTTGGATTCAGGATTGTGTCCTTCCACCCTCATGTCCTTCCTTGGCAGTGGGGAGTGGGAAGTCCCATTGGCTACTGACAGCTCCTTTGGTTGGGTATGACCTTGGTTCCTTGACGCCTTCTCAGACTTCTGTCGAAAGTTTAAGAGCTCCTCAGGATTTTGGGGCACTCCATGAACACCCTGTGTAACAATAATAATGGAATCACACAGTACATTTATATGTAATTTATATTCTATACTTTATCTATAAATAAATAACATGTATTATTTAAATAAATAATTTAAGCTCCTGCCCCCCCAGACAGTATGTTGATGTCCGGCTCTTGCGTATCTTCCCACTTCCTCTTGAAGCCACGTCTAGTGCTTTCCCCAGCAAGAGATTTTCCCAAGAAACATGTAGGTTTGGTTTATGTTTCCTGTGTGACAACAGCAGCTCCTTGGTGCTGCCTGTTTCACATTGTGGATGAGCTCTGAGAACTCTGGTTAAACAGGGAAGATGTAATGAAAGAGAAACGTTAATTGTCAGTATTTCAAGCGCCTAAGCTCTAAAAACACAGTGCTTTGGTAAGCTCTGAATGAAATGTTTGCTGTTATCTTGAGGGCTCCAAAGCTGCTTGATCTTTGCTCAAGGGACGGGAAAAGACAACCTCTCATTTTCTCCAACGCTACTTTCCTCAATTCCACAACGCCCATTCCTGTTTACATTTTCACAGTTGAAAACTTTGCTCTTGACAAATAATAGCAAGCGGAAGGCCAGAAACCAGCCCTTTAAAGAATACGTCTCCAGGCTCCTTGGTTGTTCAACAGGCCAAAATCCAAAGCACCCCCCCACCTCCAAGTTATTTTAACAAAGAAAATTGAACATAGGGAAAATAATCCAGAAACGAAGAGCTGTGGGAAAGCAAAAGCAAATAAAATAGCAACATACCAAGGAAACCTCAAGAAACTCCCCTAGGAACAACAACAGTTCATTCACACAAAAGGATAATTTGGAGGTTTAATTGTGCACAGTAATTAATAACGGGTAAAGTTTCAACACACGAAGGCCCCAGGCCTTTGGAAGTCTGTCTGCGGGTTAGACACCAAACAAACTTCAAAACAGCAGTTCTCATCTGAGAAGCCTGTGTGCTTTGCACCTGATCCAGCTGATGTCCGCAGAAGCTCTTTCATGCAATGGCAAGGCAGCAACAGCTGCTCCACAGCCTCACCAGCTATTATGGGTAACATAAACACTTCACCTTTCTCCCCATCTGAAAATCTCAGGAGTGTTTTATGAGCAAAGAGCGCATTAGTACTCATCACTCCATTCCTCCTGTTATTACACCACTGGAGGGGAAAAAAAAGGAGCACAGAAAAAGGAACTGACTTCTCTGCAGAATCCACAACAGGAACCAGGCCTTCTAACCCCTACTCTTATGCTTTAACAACAGAAAGCCAAGAAATATGAGAAGGCACACGGTTTCTTTATCTTGCATGGAGGAGAAAATTAGACAGCACCTCCTATAAACGCTCTATTCTGTAAAGAAGTGAGATCTGATAGGAAAGGAGATGGGTTAGTGCAATTACCATCCTGCCACAGCCCACAAGCCTTCTTCAATTACCATCTCAAAGGCCTTTTGATGGCCCAACAGCCTCATGGTTAACAGACAAAAGTTTTGTAGTGGAGGTGTCAGGGTGCTGGTGCACAACCTGCTGCAGGCGGGTCCCTGGGGGCGGGAGCCACAAGTTGTGTACCTCAATCCAAGTCCTTCTTTTAGCATTGGGGTTGAATGCCTCTTTGAAGGTCCCAGCCTTCATCTCAACTCTGTTTGCCTAGCTATAATACAGGAAGATTAGCAATCATCAGCTTCACAGGAGGGCTTCAAATTTTCATTCATTACTGCATGCAAAGCATTTCCAGATTTGCAAGTTAAAGGCATGAGGGAGAGAGCAAAGAAGTAGTTTTGAATGGTTTTTGCTTTTAGGAGTGAGCTAATGAATCTTCTTGCTTTTTAAGTTGAAGTATAAACAAAATAATGTCACTGATTAAAAAAATCATGTCACTTTTTCTTCTAATCAAAGGGAAATAAGACTTTGCAAGCTCTTTCTTTAAAATGCTATCAAGAAATCTTCCAAGGCGATTTCCACGGCAGTGTTGTTAGACACTGTACATAGAAACAAACTGAGTAAGACAACAGAACAATGCGGCGCTCACATATTCATGGGATAATCAGATCTGCAAGCCTTCACATGCATCCCGCTAGAAACCACCACCAAAGGGACAATAACCTGCTTTTCATAGCGATAAAAGAGCGATGAACAATAGTGAGGTTATTGCAGCGCTTATTGCAGTATGAGCCGACACTGAGGGAGGGCAAGTTCAAAGCACCCTCCAGACCACCAAGTTCTGGGGTTGCACGCAACCATCCATTTCAGACCATCTCTGGAGCAGCCTGAGTGGTGTCAGCATGGATGCACGCAAGGTGGGCGTCCCACCTCCCGAAGGCTGGTACCTCCAGGGCCATCACTTTTGCCTCTGTCACTCCCCTCTCCCAGTCTGGTGTGATTCTGCTGGCAAGTGGAGTGGCCAGGGAAGCGAGGTGTTAAATGCCACGCAGCCTCTCTCTGAGGCGGCTGCAAAGGGGCCAAAGCTCTCTAGGTAAGCAACCAAAAGAGGGAGATTTAGTTTTCATTATGTAAATTGAGTAACACTGCTGGCAGAGAAAATGCCTGTCTCCCAACCAAAGATAAAGCTCCTGCCCTGGTTTCATCACTTCCTTGAGTTTAATATAGAACAGTTAAAAATAAAAAAGATTTACCATAGAAAACAAGCCTTTGTCATAAGGTAAAATTAGATATCGATGAGAGTAACTGCCTGAATTATTACCAGCTGACACAAAATTCTCCACTGGTCCTTCCAGATAATACTGTAAATCATTGTAGTCAAGTTTTCCACTAATGTATTGCTCAAGAACCTTCCACTTCTTCAACCACTTCCCTCGCACAGTTGATGTAAACTCTCTGTGAACTCAAAAATAGGACCTTGTATCAGTAAGTGGTGGGAGTTACCTACCTTAACATGCTGCATTAACTGCTGTTTCTGCATATACACCAGCTGACACTGAGGGCACTTAAACACTCCCACCAACAACTTGCTGGTGTTCTGCTGGAAGTGCTCTTGGAGCAACTTCTTCTTGTTAAAGACAGTCTCGCAAGAGCATTTGTAGATCACCCTGGAACAATAAAAAAAAGTAAACTGAGACTTTCTTCTTTAGTTATCTTAAGAACACAGTGGAAAAAGTTATCTCAGCAACTTCAGAAAGGGATGTGCTTCTGAGGAGGGCTGTGCCCTCGATGTACTGTCAACACACACCCACGTGGACAACTGAACCATTAATTCAACTGGGAAGAACAACAAAATGCCTCAGGCACATACCACAGCTTTCTAAAAATAAGTTCACTTCTATGCATATGCATAACTTCCTACGTGTGTGTGTTGGTAGGCACAGACAGATGGGAGCACGCTCAAAGTACACTTTCAAAACACACACATCACTTTCAATCCCACCTTTCCATAGCTCTTCCCTTAAGGCACACATTGTCAGCAGTAGTTCAAGGCTTGGAGGGGGGAAGCTACAAAGTGGAAAACCCAGAATGTTTCCCTCTAGTAATTTCTGGGGGAAATACTGCATGGCATAGCTCTCCTCTTCCTTTTGAGTGCCAGGTGCAGCAGTTGCCCTGGAGTCATAGAATCATAGAATCACAGAATGGTTTGGGTTGGAAGGGACCTTAAAGATCATCTAGTTCCAATCCCCCTGCCATGGGCAGGGACACCTTCCACTAGACCAGGTTGCTCCAAGCCTCATCCAGCCTGGCCTTGGACACTTCCAGGGATGGGGCATCCACAGCTTCTCTGGGCAACCTGTCCCAGTGCTTCCCCACCCTCTCTGTGAAGAATTTCTTCCTGACATCTAATCTAAACCGCCCGGTTTTCAATTTGTACCCGTTACCCCTTGTCCTATCACTACAGGCCCTTGTAAAAAGTCCTCTCCCAGCACCCTTGTAGGCCCCCTTCAGATACTGAAAGTATCTACCAAGAAGTGCTACTGTGGGTCCTGCTGGACAAAGAGGCGACCAGTAAGATCCTTTTACGGATGTTCAGCCCTTCCCTGACCAAACTCCTCTCCTCCTACCCAGGAGACCATGTTCGTACCAAGGAGAGCATGCTGTGTCTAGGAATGGACCCCTAGGAACGGACCCCTGCTGACAGACAAAGCGGCAGCTCTTCTCACATGAGGACAACAACCGAAAATAGAAAAAAACTGTGAGGGAAAGGGAGAGTCCTGGAGCTACCCAGCAAAGGAGATAAATCCAAGATACTTACTGAGTAGTTTTTTGAGGCTCTGCTGGGTGCTGGCTGGTCATGTGAGCCGTGGTGCTGTCGGCCGACTTGAAGGCCATTGGGCAAAAAGAACACTTGTGGAAGACTTCGCAGTGTTTCTCGTGGATGTGCACTTTCAGCATGGCGAGGGTCATGAAGACAACTCCACAGTGGATGCATCTGGGGGACGCACAAAGGAGACGAGTTACAGCCACAGTGTTGCTTCCAACACACAGGCAAAGCAGCACAGATGGCAGCAAGCACCAGGCTACAGCAGGTCGTCTTCTAGTCTCCTCAACAGCCACGTGGAAGAATCAGGGAGGAATACAATGCAGGAATTCACAAGCTGGGCAGATCTCACAACTAGATGTCAGCGACAAGCAAACAAGATCTATAAATGAAGCCTTCAGAGACTAAAACAACCCAGAAAAGAAAGAGTAAAGGCAGATGTGGTTTAGCAAAACACCAGCCCTGTATCTGTGAAAGCCAGTTCTGCCACAGGTACAAGTGAAGAACTAAAGTATCTGATAAGATCCCTGGGCAGCAATAAGCAGCATAAATATCAGTTAGTCCCCCTCACAAAATAAACAGAAAAAGAATATTCAGCTAGGAAATCTTCAGTAACCCTGTACAATTGCTTCTCATACTCATATTAAGTACTAGAAAACAATGACAGCAACAGCAAAGACACTAAAAACAGCAACAGAAACACCCAAGGAACTGATTAAGCTCATTAAAATCATTAAGACACAGGTGTTGTCTGGAAAGTGCCTGTCTGGAAGCTTGGGGAATAATCTGGGAGAAGAGGAAGAAGCAGAGATTACATGTGGAGCCAAAGGATTCTTCTTGGCAGCTGAAAACATAGACCTGGATCCAGGAGGAGAATCAGGGTCACCTCACCGGTCTGAGTCTGCCTTTCCTCACAACATGTCCCTGTGACAGGCCTCATCTGACACCCCCCAGGAGGGCTGCAACTGGCAGCCTTGCTATATTTACCTTTAATAAGTCTCCCAAGCACGCACCAACCTGCTGTGCTCCAAGAGAAGCCACACACCAACACTCCAAGGGCACATGAGGATGCAGACACCTGCCCTCGCCTGCCTCGGCCATACCAGCCACAGGGTTTACCATCCCCATAGCAGCACCGTTGCTGATCCGGGACCAGAATAGCCTCTCCTAAGAAGATTCCATCAAAATGACTATCAGCAGATCTTCACTTAAACCAGCACTGTGCATATGGACCATTACAGGGGAGGAGCTCGACCAGGCAACCCGGGGCCCAACACTTGCGTTAACATGTGAGAGAGACACCAGGGATAGCTTCCTCTGTTAAGCCCCAGTTAAGCTGCCTTAGAAATACCTTTTTCCCCTTTTCTGAGCTCTGCCATTTGCCTGTGGCATTATTAGGGGTTGTGTGTTTGGCAGCGCTGTGGCACGGGCGCTGCCGTCGCAGATGGACCCCAGCTACCGAGCAACTGGAAGAGCTCCAAGCCTGTATCAAAACCAAACAAGCCGCTAGATTATCCTTCCCTCCCAATGAGCCTCCCAACAGCGTTTAGGAAACAAGCCTGTGCTTTGAAGTTACACTTCAAAAGATTGTTAGGCAGAAGCCAGCGCGAAGAAGCCAAACCCTCCCTCCCCAAAATATACACAGAAATGCTGTTTTCTTAAATTTAGAGAGGGAAGTGGTAACAGTAGCTGGTGTCATCTCTGAGGGAGCATGAAAATATTCCGCTCAGGTAGCTCTGCCTTCGAGCCTGACCCTCATTCACGTGAGATGGGGAGAGAGACTTTTTATTATGCTAACACCAAGAACAGTGTTATGATGGATGAATAAATTGCCAGTGGAAGAGCAAATGCTAATCCTGACAGTAAGGTCTGGCTGGTACATCCAGGAATATCCAACGGGCTTCTTCCACAAACATTCTTCGAACTAACAAGAGATGGTTCTGCATTACATTCAGTTCTGGTAAGTACTTCATATAGAATTAGGGATGAAATAAATACTAACTCAGGGTCAAATGATCACGAGTTAATTTAATCTACAGTAAATGGAACTTTAAACAACAGCCACTTTGTAATCAAGAATCCCAGTGCCAGAAGGACGAAGTTTGATAAAGTAAACTAATTAGCAGAACAAAGCGGATGGAGGATGTCAGAGGCTTGCCATGTCATTTCTGCAAATTGTGAATTCTGCTATTATCTCCCCAGCATGGGGAAATAATTTGCAAGAGAAGACTCTCAGACAGCCTCAGGGCAAGGAGAGGTATTGTAAAAGTCTTGGAAAGCATCCTGTGAGAGAAGATAAAGCTACAAGGTGATGCCTGAACTCTCAGAACATTTCCTTTGCCACCACCTTCCAGCCCATCAACTCTCCAGGTGGCACCGCGCAAGAAAACAGGTCCCACATCAGAAGGGACAGCTGGAAGGTGCCTGGAAAAGGTGGGGAGGTGACACTTGGAGCCAAGCGGAAAGGAGCATTTAGGACAGGTTTGTTGATTTTAATTTTTAACTGCAGAAGACCTTTCTCATTTTTGGTGTAATCACTAGCCATGACGAAAACCTAAATAAAGCAACCTTACCCCAAACTTAACTGAATACATTGGGGTATTAGCAGAAAAGGAGGCAGAATAAGGACTGATCACAAAACCAAACCCAAACTTAGGCATCAGAAATTCAAGAAAAACAGGGACATAGTGAGAGGCAGCAAAGTTGAGCTGATCCTGGGAAGGATTTAAAAAATCTCCTAGGCTTTTCAGCTCGGTAAGTAACAAAAGTGAAAGAAAGAAGTAAAGTTGCTATGTGACCACAGGACAGATGCCACGGATTATCCAGATACAGTTCTGCAACTGGAATTAATTTCTTCTGTTTTCAACGATGCCAGTGCCATCAACCCTGCAGCAGACAGGCAGGATAACAAGATAGCACAGCCAGAAGCTCACCTGTCTGGTGGACTCCGTTTTCACAGATGAGTTTGAGCAGATGTGAATTAGAGGAGAAGTTAAAAAAATTTAGCTGCTAGAGAAGCTGGGTAAAGCTAAAAAATCTGTAAGAATAATTCTTGAGTTCTGTCTTGGCTTAGACCTTCATTCATGTCCTTGGCACAGAAAGCAGATACTTGCTAATGACATCTGTAGACGGATGGAAGCTCTCGTTGCTGACAAGGATTAAGGCATCATAAAGATGTTACTGTAATACATCTGGGATTAATAATGTTTTAAAAAATTGCCAGGTCATACACTTAAGAGTCAGGACCAAGCTCTGCCGGTGGCTGCAATCCCATCAGTTGGAAACAGAAGAGAAAAGGGCTTGCACTGGCTAAAAGACTGAGCTTCCTATATTATGCTGCTCAGGCCGGCATAACCCTGTGACACATTATTGACCGAGGCATTGATGGGGATGGGGATGCTGCAGAAGCAGCTCAGTGTGACGAAACTGCACCTGCATTTGGGATTCTCAGACGCTAGTGAAGTCCAAAGAATTGCACCAAAACCATGGTTACTTTTCTGACACCTCCTCCATTCCCATTTTTCCATCTCAGGGAAAACATTTTTTTCCCAGCTTCCTTCCTTCTCTCAGATTAACTCATTTTCAAACAGCCCAAGTGTCACTGCCATTTAATTTGCCAAGGAATTAATTCTTTGGTGTGGGATGTCCCCCCTCAAATCAGATCCCACATAAAAAACCCTTATCTGTATATAATTATATTTGAAATTGGTTTGTTATGTCTCTTGTCTTCACAGTTGAAAGAAAAAAAAAGTGTGATTTCAGAACAAACCACACAGTGGAGGCTTCCTGAATTTGCAGACATCTTAAAAGAACAGCTCCAAGAGTAGAAATTGCCCTATTCGTTTCAAATTTCCAAGTATTTAATGGCAATCGGAGAAAAAACAGAACTTTAAGTAATCTTAAAAGGTCACCTAGTCCATTGCTCATCTTCCAAGCAAATCATCTGTGTCTTAAGAGCTGTGCTGCAGCTAAACATGCCAA
>NW_010230259.1:0-21656 GCF_000690775.1 Eurypyga helias | reverse complement strand
TAGGGAAAAGTAATGTTTTTTATTAAAGCAATCAATTTTGTTGGAGAAAAGACAACACACACCCCCCACCGCATCCAGAACCTTGGGAGCCTTCCTCCATCTGCCTCAGTTCATGAGAAGTGTTTGGAGACTTGTAGGGACATACAAGAAGATAATCTATGCCCTTCTCCTGAAGGCACACATCCCTCGGTCCATTATAACTGACATAAATATAAGTTTAAAACTTGAAGACATTTAGAGGATTAAGATTTGCAATCTTTTTGCTGTAAATATCAATCCTGAGATGCCTGCCTGCAACCTGAAGTCAACACAAGCGTCTTTCAGCTTAAAGCTGCCTCAAAATCATTTCTACTCTTAGAAACTTCCTCTTAAATCCATTTAGTATTTCTCCATTTCAAATGTGTTTTGTCATGCAGAAAACCATGCCAGGCCTGGGCTACATCCTCTTTGTTTCTGCTCTAAGAAACACGCATTTCCACAGATCTAAACCCAAGTTTTCCATTCTCTCTTGCCATCTCAGCACGGATCCTCTGGAGCCACACAAACCTGAATCCAACTTTGCGGGAGTAATGCAGGCAGTTCTCCTTGACATGAGTTTGGAAATAGGCAGAGCGGCAGACGGCTCCGCACTCCGGGCAACAGTACGGAGACTTGTGAGCGTGGATCCTCTGGTGAGCGCAGTAACTGCACTGGTTAGGGAGCATCATCTGGCACACTTGACACGTCTGAGGAAAGCAAGATGACATGAGTTAGTTATTTGCTTCCCACCCCCAATTCACCCTAGAAAACTTTCATGTTCAGAGGAAGCTCCAGCACCTTCCTCTAGTATTAGCATTAACTCTATGAAGCTCATCATCTTTTTCCACAACGCCCTAACCACTTCCAAAATTAGCCATTCCCAATGACAGTATCCATTCTTAAACCATGTCCTCTGTGGTTAATTTCCTTTTTTTCCCTTAAAAATAGAAAACTCAATCTTTCACCTATTAGCTCTGAAGATGTTCTGCTTTGTCACTGCTTTCATTTCAGCATTAAGGCACTTGAGAAGGAAGGCACTCTTCTCAATACGCTCGCACCAAAATCACCCAAAGTAAGCAGGAAAACTCCATTAAATCCTGACTCAAAATCTTTACTGCTGAATGCAGTTCAGTCCTGAAGTGCAGCTGTCTTCCCCACCAAACCCACAGTTCTGCCTCTTGCAGAATTTCTTTGGACCAGATGAAACCTGAGCTTTCAAAGACCACAAACTATGTGTGCTATAGCCTTATAGAAACCTCTTGATAACTAGAAATGATGCAAAGACTTGTTCTCTCCCTGTTCCTGCACCCTCTATGAAATCCATCTTTCTTCCCTACCTGTTAAAGGGCTACACTTACTATCAATACTGCTTTGCAGAACAATCATCATTTACTTGAGATGTAAAGTTTTTTAAATGGATCTGTTGTCTGATTTTCACCAGCTGTCAAACCTCTGCTCCCCTTCACAGGTGTCTCGACTCTTCTGTATTCCTTCAAAGTCCAGGAGCAGCTACTCATTCTCTGTAGAATGCACATTACCTGATGCCTAAGCAGAAGTAGAGCTGCAGTAGATACCAGCCCTCTAGCCTTGTGCCCTCTAGGAGCTGAAACGCTGTTCTGTCATTAATAAACCCATGAAAAATTACTCCTCTGCTCCTAACTCTAGCTTAAGAATGAACTACAGCAAGCAGCTAATTATGGATTATCAAATCAGGTAATGAAACGACATAATTTCTTCCCCTATGGTTAAAGAAAGTCACGGGGCTCATTAGATGAGAGACGGTGAGAAGTTGTACCAGGGGGTATGTCTACATTGTGAAACAAAGCTTTTAACATCGCACGTGCTCGCACAGATGGACCAAACCAAGTGGTACCGTCTTCACTGCTGGCAACCAGGGTAGAAACCTGGGATAGAACCTCCTAAACCTGACCAAAAAAATGAAATAAAATCAAGGCCCATGTCCGTTTCCTATACTATTTCTATTTCACGAACCATCTCTGTGGTGCTCCACTATATAACATCCATCAAGGAATTGTCAAAAACACTGCAGGTAATAGAAAACATAATTTACAATAAAATGCAAAGCCATGACAAATCTGAAAAGATTTGGGGCAAAGGGGGGTGGAGTGGATAAAAATTTAGGGTCTCAAAGAGGGAAGCTGCAGAAACTGCCAAACACATAAAAAGCCTCGGACACATGATTTGGGACATGCAGCAACTTACATTTAGAGGGGAAAGATTTCCCCAGGAAAGTGAGAAATGGGTGGAAGAAACCCTATTGTAGGACCCATGCGTGCACCCAAATGCAATTCAAATAAACTCAGGAGTATTTCAGCCCTTCCCCAGATGCTGGACAAGTCCCCTAATTACAGCAAAGAACAACAATGCTATTGAGCCGTGGTCTGAGCCTGTGAAATATAAATGGGAAGGGGAAAACAAGAACTAGAAATGCCCCCAGGACCTCTCCGTGAGGAACTGAGCAGGACCATACATTCTCCAAACCTCTCGCAAATCTCCAAGTAAGAGCTGCAAGAAGAAATTAAATGTTCAGGGCAGTTTTATTGTCTTTTATGGCTTTTTTTTTTTTCCTAACAAGGTTTCCACTCGCAACAGGAAATTTAAACACTTTGGAGTTGTTAAAACAGGACTCCTCTCACTTTGGCCCTGTTGAGTATTTAAAGCAGACTCAGCACAACCACAAGTTGAAAGCACCTTTGCCCCTGTAGCTTAGTGAAAAACATTTTGTCCTCAGATCCTGCCTGGTCAAAGCCAGTTTAGTTTTGATTTTAAGGCAGTAAAGAGACAGTTTGGGGCTCACCTCTTCCTCCACAGCATGCTATACCCACTGCTTCAAAGGCACCCTGGCATGTTAAAAATCTGAATTTTTACTGCTGTGTGTGCCTGTGCTGGGTCCAAAACATGCTAAAATTACCCGATATTAATGGGTTCCATGCCTGGGTGTTGCTGCCTGGGAGTGTGCAGGCTACGGCAGAGGAGCAGCGAGCTCCTGTCACCTCCCTCGTTATGTCAAAAGGCTCAGCAAGGACCAAAAATACACTAACATAGGGGAAAAAAGTTCAGGGGACAGCTAGGAAGAGGTATCAAAACTAGCGGTTATCTTCTCCTGGTTGTGCAAGAAGCAGGAAGCTTGCCAGCGAGTGTGTACGCACGATAGGGGAATAAAAAGCAAGACTCGGCAAGGATAAGGCTAAATGAATTTATTGCGTCTGCGGATGCTGGGGAAGAAGCTGGAAGGGTTCCCACGCCGACACCACGCTCTGCAGGGTGGGGAGGGGCACAAAAAAAACCAGCCCAAGCCTTCGAGTTCAGATCATCCCATGGGAGAGACAAGAAGTTAGGGAGTAAACAGACAAATGAAGAGCAGTGAGTCACAAAGGCAAATTAGTAAGAATAAGGAAAACTGTCATCTTTAAGCAGCATTACTTCTGTACTTGGAAAAAGTCAACACAGCTTCTCCCTTCCTGCTTCACGAACCCATCCGAGCTCTCCAGCAGTCAACAACCACGTGGGTAAAGGAAGATGTGACCTGCAGACAGGTCAGGCTACCTGGATTTCCAAAACAGTTTTGCAATACCCTTTGCTAAAGGATTTTAAGGAAACCAAACTGCCACAGCATAGGAGAGGAAGGTTTTTGCATAGATAAATAAGTGGTTAGAAGAAAGGAATAAACAGTCAGTTCTCTGACGGAGGAAGGTCCCCAGGAAGTTCTGCTGAGATTTGGGCTCTTCAAAACAGTCTCAAAGTATCTGGGAAAGGGAAACGAGCAGTGAGACAGCAAAGTCGGATGATCATGACGCAGGATAAGTAAGGGCTGACCACAGAGAACTGCCAAAAGACCATACAGGAGTGAGTGACCAAGTGATAAAATGGCAAGTTGTGTTTTTCCACTAAATCCACCAAGGAATGTAGTAGATCTGAAAAATGTTGAGTGGAGGGCAAAAAAAAAAAAAAAATCTATGTAACTAGCATCTTTACGCTCATCCTTTTCTTAACACCTGCAGAAGATGCAAGGCCAAAAGTCCTGCCCAGGGTTATTACAGGAGGGTCCACTCATCCAAGTTACACCAGGAGCTGTTGCATTTACCAGGAGCAAATGGGCAGCCGAGTGTGGGCTCCCCCACTGGAGGCTTCATCTTGGAAACGGAGTGACTCTTTTTTTTCTTTTGCAACTCTCCTGCTTTATATGAGAAACAGTAACTTGGTTCCAGATGTCACATTTTTATCTCTCTCTGAGTTTTCCATGACTTTTCAAAGAAGTCTGGCAGCAATTTGAGACATTCATTAGTCAGTTATTTCTAAAGCATGTTACCAGGGTATGATTTTGAGTTGTGTAATGTCTGTGTTTTTCATATACTCCCATCACCTACACTTTAATCAAGAGATATTTATTACAAGTTTTCTTTAATTCTGGCTTGCCTGCCACATTTCATTTGGGCTTTTCTTCCAGAAGTCACACACAAATGCTCAGAAGCTCTGCCATTTCAGAATACTGGATTTTTTTTCCCCATTTTTACTTATTAGCTTCTTCAGAAGGGGAAAAATATTAAAACGCTCACTGAGGTGAAGGTTGAAAAAACATACCACTCCAAAAATGTTCGTCTATTATCCCAACCCTGTGGCTAGAGGGGTGTTTGCAAATCAGGAAATTTATACTTAACGCACACTTCTTCTCTAGAGAGTGCCTGCGTAGAGGCAGCACTGTTAAGCTCTCTGTTGCATTGAAAGGATTGACTCCACAACTCGGTACCAAATTTGATACATTCATGAGCGTGTTTTCTCCTAAGCGCCAGCGGCACAAAGTGCCCCACATCAGAGCCAGAGCAAGTTCCTGTCTTCTCTCACAAAATTCCTGTGGCCGATTTTCTCACTCAGATAAAACCTGTGAGCAGCAAGGGCACGATCCCCAGCAACGCACACCTGAAAGGTGAACTCGGGGCACGAACCTCTTCGCTTTCACTTACTCCCAGCGCGCAAGTGGAAAGGGAACCGGCTCCAGCACAAGCAAAGAAACTTCCCACCTGTTTTAGAGTCCCTTTGCTGTTAGGGTTAAGTGGCGTTGATGAAGTTCACATCTGTTTAAGAGATGCCCCTGGACTACAAGGGTCCTCCTTGGTATGTTCATCATGTAGCTTCAGCTAAAAACATAGGGTTACGCTGACCCTAAGGCACAGGTTCGGGGCTATGAAAGAGGAAAGATTCATAAGCCTAACAATCTCTAAATTAAAAAAGAAAAAATTACTAAGGACTCAGAGTGAAACAGTTAGAGGGGAACAGAAATTATATTTTCAGAATGCAAATGTTTTAAAAAGTGCTTGTCCTTTACATATTCAAACCAAAAATCCCCCACCAGCAGTGCCCCACAGCCCCAGTTCTTCCCAAATCCAGCCTTTTGCAAGCTTTAATCTTTCTACTTGAGGCAGAGCTGCAGGGGCAGCTGATACTTCTGCAGCCAAGGGATTACAGTTAGAAATTAGCAGGATGCTTCTGCTATTAAAAAAAAAAAAAAAGTGGCAAATTACTACTTAAAGTTAACCTTTAACTTCACATTAGCTTCCACTTACTGCCTCACTGGGATAAATGCCAGGAACCTGCCTCCTTCAGTGTAGATGCTCCAGTGTGTAGAGGCATCATGTGCTGGCCCTGGCAGCACAGCTGGTCTCAACACCTTTATCTCTGCAAAGCTGTGCTCCCCGCTTCCCCACCTCCCACTGGTACGGCTGTTTGCTGGGCCATACTACAGTCAAGATCCAGAATTATTTTGGACTTGGTTTATTTCAACCATCCAGGTTACAATGCTGCTACACCGAGTTTTACCAATATGAGATGTGGCAAGCAGAGAATCTCTTTTGCTGTCACTGTGATAACTAAACTATACTCCTCCCCTGGCTCTCTTCAAATGAATAGGCATCATTGCATTAGCATGTTCAACTTATAGAATAAAAAACTCTCCAACAGACACTCAAGATTATTAATTTTAAGAAAAATCTAGAACTCAACTAATAGCCTGAAACTAGCACATTCAAGTTTCAGTGACAGAATATGTGTCAAGTCCAGCCCTAATGTAGACTTTTTATCCTAATTAACTCTTAACACTTTTATATTGTCATACCCAAGCACAGCAGATATTTTTCATTTCCTCGGTTAGAGTTGCCTATTTTAAGATGTTAGCCTAACGAGCCAATGCCACTGAGGGAGTCCGCTTGGCCTTCAGCTTAAAACACATGACCACAAGACACCCTTCATCCCAAAACTTCTCCCATCCATCCTCTCTTCTACCACTTCCAGCTTACTCCCTCTCACCTCTATTCATCCACCTCCTCCTGCTGACCTTGTTCACTCTCATTTGTATTCCTGCACCTTGCTCACTGCCCAACACTCCCAAACCTGGCGTCCTCCTCAGACCTTCACCAAGACTGACTCCTACACATACACATCTAAATCATTCCAAGACACCAGAGTGCTTAAGCCTCAATAATGCATTCAACTAAAACCTTACTCCCTGGAAATTAAGGCTGTTCAATAAACACAAAATACATTTTTGTGTATGTGGAAAAATCCCTGGTTACAGTGTCAATGTAGACCTAGAAACTTGACAGTTTTAGGAAACAAAGTAGAATTGCAATGGAAAAAAACATTAGTATCACATATCTTAGACAATGTTGCATCAAATAAGCTTAATTCTGAATTTTCTCAGCCTGTAGCACTTTTCTCTTTATGATCTCAGTTGTAATTTCAAGAATTTCAGTTTCCACATCTTTTCTTCTGAGCCGCTGTACTGGGTTTACGTGGCGAGGTTTTGGTAGTGGGGGTCTGTAGGGGTGGCCTCCCCGAGAAGACACCAGAAGCTGCTCCCGTGTCAGACAGAGCCAGCTCCAAGATGGACCCGTCGCTGCCCAAAGCTGTTATGATCTTCACCAATCACTTGGATTCTTCACTGATTCCCTTCTTACTTGACCAATCATTTACCTGCTAATCCCACCCAAAAAACTTCAACCCCACTCCAGAGGGAAGATACACAGTAAACTCCTCCACTCACCCTTTCCCAACAGTTTCTCAGGCCCCATCATTACCTCTGGATTCTTGCTTCCTGGGATTTCATACTGGTTGATGCCAATCTAATGAGTGCCTGCCACCCAAGGGGCAGCCACAGAATGGCCGAGGTTGGAAAGGACCTCCAGAGGTCACCTGGGCCAAGCCCCTGCTCAAGCAGGGCCACCTAGAGCTGGTTGTCCAGGAATGTGAGCAGATGGCTTCACCATCCAAGGATGGAGACTCCACGACCTCTTTGGGCAACCTGTGCCAGCACTCAGCCAACCCTACAATGAAAAAGTCTTTCCTGAGGTTGAGAGGGAACATCCTGTGTTTTAGTTTGTGCCCAGTGCCTCTGGGCACCACTGGAAAGAACTTTGCTTCACCTTTACTCCCCCATCAGGTGTTGATAAACACTGATAAGATCCCCCTGAGCCTTCTCCAGAATGAAGAGTCCCAGCTTTCTCGGGCTTTCCTCATAAATGAGGTAGTTCAGCTCCTTCTTCATCTTCATGGTCCTTTGCTGGACTCTATCCAGTATGTCCACGTCTCTCTTGTACAGGGGAACCCAGCAACGGAGACAGTTCTCCAGCTGTGGCCTCACCAGTGCCGAGCAGAGGGGGAGGATCACCTCCCTTGACCTGCTAGCAACAATTTATGAGGTTCCTGTTGGCCCATTTCTCCAGCCTGCCAAGGTCACACCAGATGTCAGCACAACCCTCTGTCTTATCAGCCATTCCTGCCTGTTTTGTGTCATCTGCAAACTCACGGAGGGTACACTCTGCCCCATCATCCAGATCATTAATGAAGATACTGAATGGGACTGCACCCAGTACTGACCCCGGGGTACACCGCTAGTTACTGGCCTCCAACTAGACTTCGCACGACTGATAATCATCCCCTGGGCCCAACCATTCAGTCAGATTTCAATCTACCTCACTGTCTGCTGATCCAGCCCATACTTCATCAGCTTCTCTACGAGGAGCCTATTGAATACAACACGAAAAGCCTGACTCAAGTCAAGGTAGACAATACCCAGTGCTCTCTCTCCTCATCTACCAAGACTACCTTTTCTTCATAGAATATTATCAGCTTGGTCAAGCATGACCTCCCCCTCGTTATCTGTCCTGATCACCTTCACGTTCAAGTGCCTGGAAATGGTTCCCAGGATTAGCTGCTTCATCACCTCCCCAGGGAAAAAGGTGAAGCTGAGCAGCCTGTACTTGTATGGATCCTCCTTCCTGCCCCTTTTCAAAGATAGGAGTGACATGTGCTTTCCTCCAGTCTTCAGGTACCTCTCCCAATCACCATAATCATTCAACGATTATCAGTAGTGGCCTCACTGCCACCTCCCTCTGCCTTCATGGGTGCATCTCACCAGGACCCATGGACCTGTGCATGTCTAGTTTAAGTATTCCCTGACCTGATCTTCCTGCTCCAGACCTTTGTCCCAGTCTTCAAGTCCTTAGATTCCTGAAGACTGGTCTTGCTATAGTAAGGTGAGGTGAAGGTGTCCAGTACCTCAGCTTCTTCCATGTCTTGTGCCACCAAGTCCCCTGTCCCATTCAGCAGTGGGCCCACATTTTCCTAAGTCTTTGTTTTGCTACTTATCCACTTAAAAATAACCTTCTTGTTGGCTTTGACATTCTCCACCAGATTCAATTCCAGATAGTCTTCGGCTTTCCTACATCATTCCTACATACTCAGTGCCCCCACATGCCTCCTGGGTTACTTGTCCCTGTACCTTCTGTACACTCCCTCTTTGAGTTTTGCCAAAGGTTCATCCATGCAAGCATCATGGCATTTATGCATGGGATGGACTGCTCTTGAGCCTCAAGGAGGTGGTCGTCTAATATCAACCTCCTTTCTTGGACCTCTCTTCCCTTCAGGGCCTTATCCCATGGGACTGTTTCAAGCAGATCTCTAAAGAGGCCAAAAAGTCTACTTTCTTGAAGTCCAGCACTGTGATCTTGACTTTTGTCCTCAGGACTCTGGACTCGACCAACTCCTGGTCACTGCAGCCAAGGCTGCCTTTGACCTTCACAGCCCCAGAGTGCCCTTCCTTGCTGGTGTCTATGAGGTGCAGCAGAGCACCTCTCCTCATTGGCTTCCCTATCACTTAGCTCAGGAAGTTGTTATCAGTGCTGCCCAGGAACCTCCTGGAGTGTTTATGCCCCGCTGGGTTGGCTAGCATTAGACACTTCAGAAGGCCACGTCCTCCTCACACCCTTTCCCCTCACCAGCAGGACTGAGCAAACCACCACCTGGGCTCTCATGCCCATTGCCCAGAGCTCTGCAGTCACTTTTGACATTCTCCAGGTTGCCCTCGGCAGCATCAATGGTGCACACATGGAAGAACAGGGGAGTAGAAGCCGCCTTCTTCATGCCAGAAGGCACAAGCTTCCAGCCTCAGTTTGCATCCTACCCAAGACAGACTCTGCCTTTGCCTCCAGTTGTCCCCTCTTTCCTGCTCTCAGCCACGTTTTGGCCCGCAGTTTGCACTATTTTCCCAAACTGGTGTTACCCCCTGTGGGCTGCAAGACCACCATGGCCAGGCAAGCAAGCGTGGGTGGGAAGAAGGAGAGGGTGGGATTGGCAGCAGATCAAACACCGATTTAAGCCAACCATGGAGCCACACCCTAGCTTTTCTTCTTCCCCGGTGTCTCCTCACCATCACCCCGATGCTCTGTTTTGGTCTCAGGGTGCAGCCTCTCCTTCCTATCCTGCCACTCATCTCTTTGTCTGTGCTCCCAGCAATCCCTGCCTGGAGCTCCATTCCCTCAACATGCTTTCATCACAACATCCTCCATCCCTTTGTCTCTACGAAATCCAGAAGGAAAATTTCCATATAAAACAAAATCCGTCCTTGCTAGTACCTAAGGACTGCATTAATCACCCTTGGTTTGTGAGAGAAAGTAGTGCTTTATGGGGCCAAGCGAATTTTTGTTGATTCTCAATCCCCTTGTTTTCTAAATTAAAACATGAACATGAAGGGGGGAGGAAGGGAGAGAAAAATAGCAGAGATATGGCTGCTGTCTTTCTCGCTTGATACTTGGCTGCTGGGAAATTACCAGTGCAGCATGTGGTCCTACTAGCTTCTGGCAAGTTTTAGCCAATAAATTATAAAGCATTGATTTAAGAGAGGGAAGGAAGAATTAAAAAGGCAGCAATAAAATTGCTTTTAAATAACTCCAGCGTAGGTGGCGCGTAAACAGGATATGTCACGTCTCACTGAGAAATTCTGATTGGATAAATAAAGGGTGACAGAAGAAGAAAAGGAGGGGAGAGAACAAAAGCACAAAGGTGCAAGAAAAAAATCAGAGGTCCTTAGTTTACATTTTGTACTTTATTCAAGTTCCTAACTACCATGATGGATTTTGGGTGGTCAAGTCAAAAAAGACCTAAAACCCTACACAACATCTCTGGTTACCAGTAGCTGGACAATTATGCCCAAGAGCGTCAGGAAGTACTTTGAATTCTTGCACGTTATTGTGCACTGGTCTGTCCTTGCCAAAAAAACATGTAAGCTCTGTCTCAAAATCCGTTTATGCCTTTTGTTTGTTACTTCTGCTGCAAGCCTCTTCCAGAATTCACTCCTCTGGTGATTACAGATCCTTCTCCAATTTTCTGTGTAAATCCATTTCAGTCTGTCCTTGCATCATTGTTGTCCCTAAATTTAAACAGCTCTTTTCTACAAACATCACACCGGAGTGTCCTCTGTACCCACTCTCACTCTTTAAGGAAAAGCACATCTAACATGAAGGTACCAAGAGCTGCATGGGGTTTGTTCACCTCCTGTAACTTGGGCCTAGCCCTGAAAAGGCTACAAAAACTTGTCTAATGCTGATGAACTCCCTGGGGCGATCCCTGCAAGGACAGGAAGCACCTCGTTTTAGCAGATTTAGTTTCTGGTGGGAAAAAAAGTGCCACAACCCTCACCTTAATACTGCGTCTGCTTCAGCACTGAAGGAGACCCACCCTAATTTACCAGGTCTTTGCCAAGCTAAACTCAAAGTTTTTTTAATTTCCCCTCAAGAGACCATCTTTCCATTTCTCTGGTCATTATTCCTTCACTTATTCCGGTTTATCCCTGATAAACGAAACAATACACTCTTCTCCAGCTAGGTTATTTCTGGCAGGAACAGGGAGTATTAACGCAACGCTGACTGGTACGGCAGGTTAACATAAATTCCCTGCACAGCCGTGTCATCTTGGTCATTCAGAGTCTTCTCGTGAGCAAGCCACACACATTCTGCTTTTCAGTTATGTCATCCCATTCCTACTCAATCTTCAAGATCCTCCAGGTCCTCCTGTAATACTCCCAGTTTCCTACGATTTCTTACTCTATGGGTTCATCAAATTTTATCTACACATTCATCCTCCAAGGTCCTTAATACAAACATTAACTGCAGAGGTATCCTGAAGCCATCCCTCGGGAGGTCTTAGCAGCAACCTGTCCCCAGCTGCAGTCACCTCCCTCTTACCTCATCCTGCTCCGACCTCATAATTCGATTTCTTCAGTACAGCCATTCCCCACATGGCACTCTAACAACCATCTCATTGAACGTCAAGATTAGAACCTACTAATTTCTCTACTCCAAAAACACATTACAGAAGATGTATATCAGATCAATTTGACATAAACTACACCTATTTAACTACCCTTTTTTCCCCCAAAAAAATATTGCTCTAAAACATAACACTGATGTAGTCAGACCAACCAGACCTGAAGTTACAAACATCTGCTACCGGCTCTTGAACATCTGGACAGGCATAACGCCTACATGCAGCACAGCTTCTAGGCTGAAGAAAATCCAACCTACCAGATATTCAAATTCATATACTGTTTGCTTCTTGCAGTCTTGCGACTGAAAAGCCATAAACATATCCTATCACGGGACTCAATTCAGAAGCTTGCAAAATTGCAGAATTGGCCTCACTAGTCTCCAAAAAAAGGCAAAGTAACTGTGATCTGTTAAGATGACCCACTCAAAACATACGTCCAGTAAATCCAGTTCTTTCTGAAGTGGATTAGCTCACAGTTCACAAAGCCTGTGTCTTCCCAGTAAGCCAGAGAGACCCCACTGTGGTATCTGGCTGAGACGAACTGCCTTCATCTTATGTATATTCTATATAAAAATGAGCCAGGTAGGACTTCCCTGCTGTGCTTTGAACAACTGCAATCATGTGGCTGCTACAAGTCCAAAATGTAATATTAAGGTCAAGCTCTCAATCATTTTTCTAAAGGTCTTGCCACTCCACCTTCTTAACCACAGCACTGCTCCCCTCTCTTCCTTTCTTGCTCCAAATCTCCTCCTTTCCCTGCTGTCCAGACCACATCCATATCTATCTTCCTTCCTCCAAAACTGTGACCCAGCCATGTCATTCTCATTTTGGCCACACCTAGGAAACTCCTTTACCCATTATACAGCCTATTAATACAGGCTTTACCCAAGGTCATTCAGAAATCTAAGACCAAGTATGTCCCAAGCCACCAACTGGAACAAACAAACAGAAAAACCCAACAATCACCTTTTAAACCCCTACAGGAAGCGTGAAGATGTCAAAGTAATTCACAAAGTCACGGCAAGAAATTCCAATTAAAGTGAGAAGTCTTAAGTATCAACACAGGATAAGTTTCCTCATGGAGCAGAGCCAGCTTAGGCTGTTCCTCTCTCCAATCCAATCATTCCTGCCTCTTACTGCAGCTTGTTTGCCCCTCAGCTTCTGGGTAACTGAAAACATCATATTGAAAAATAAGTGTTTTTCCTGCTATTTCTTTTCTCCATCAACCCTGTTGGATCAAACCTTACTTCTTAACAAGGTGACAGTCCCATTACATATCAGGTCTAAAAAGGTGTTCGAGTTAAACTCACTATAACTGAGGACTTCAAAGTCAGCTCCGTTTCTCAAGTTATGGTCACGTTAGATGTGCACGCCACGGTTAGTAATCCATATTTGGTGTCATTTAACAGAAACACTTGTAAGAACATTGGTCAAAAATCCAGTTAGCTTATTTTCCATAGGTCAGGGGTCTCAATCTTCTAGTACAAATCCAGGTGCTGCAGATAAATCACTTTTATCCTTTGTCTTTAGCCAAAGATGCCCTTTCCCTTATCTATCCATCTATCCTTCCCAAGAATCCCCTTTTTTGGGACAAACTGGTTACCAGGCACCTGTACAGTCACAGATGATAAGCTGTAAGCCATAACACAGTGGGCACCAGCGATGCAATTTCCACCACTGCCCCAAAAAACAAGTGACCTGGCACAACTCTGGAGATGGGAACTAGAGTTTTCAACCGCTTCTACCACCTAAGGAAACCTTTGTGAGATCAGTCACTTGATCATCTCCAGCTCCTACCAACATTCCCCTTTTTTCTGACCCAAGAAATCAGCTTCATTACTGCAGAGTCAGGGATACCCACAGCATCTTCTCAGAATGGGTTTGGCTGGTTCATGTTTTCCTGTTTTAGGAGCTTATGATGCATACTCCAACAGCCTTACCTACATCCTTCTCACACCGTGTTTAACATCAGACTCACGTTCATTAACACCTCTGATATACCAAACCTTCAGCTTCTTAGGCCTCGTTACCAACAGGAGCTACCCAGCGTGCTACCCAAGTGCAACACATGATGCCAAGGCAATCCACACCATCTCCCTTGGACCGCTCCTAGAAACTGAGCGTGGTACCCATCTAATGCAGGGACCACCAGATTTCACCCATTCTTTTACCTCTCAGTCCAGTGACACCCAAATACGCCGGGTACTGGTAGAAGGCAGAGGGATGGTTTCCATTAGCTACTGCTAAATCTGGAGGCACACAATTACAGGCATATGGGCACAACTCTTATTTCCTTCAGAAGTGTAATAGCTTTGTTGAAACAGATGTTCTGGGAACAGCATGGAGCACCACCGGGCAGTCTGGAGGACAGCAGATACAGTGGAAAAGGATTCCCAGAGCAAGGCATGCATCCCACCGAGGATAAGCATGGGAAGATCATACAGGGAGGAGATGGTTTTACAAGCTCTAATGTTGCCTCTTTTTCCAATGCTCCTATTCAGAAAAACACTACAAAAATCATCTCACATCCATCTAGCAGACCTAACTTGAAGCGAGAGGCTTAATCTCTTTTCTTGGTTAAGTTACAGAACAAATTATTTGATTGCAGGCTAAAAATACTTACTATCAGACATTCCTTCTCTCTTTAGGGAGCTCTTGAATTGATAATCCCACAACAAAAATAGGAAATACATTTTTAATGTGACTGACTAACACTTCAGCTCACTTCAGAGCACTCACAGTATCCCCTCACCTGAAGGTTTTAATTCCAGACTGCTGACATTTCCTAAAAATGCATTATAGCTGAAAAGTAAGTGACAGTGTTGACAGAGCTCAGTGCTCGCTGGTCTGCCTCGGGCAAGAAACCCGATTACACAGCTGCGCCAATCCCTTCCGGCCTCACCACTTTTCACGACATAAAAGCCGTTCAGCCGTAATCTATTTTGGTTTTTGTTGCTGATGAATTTAAGAGAATGATAACAAAGCATCTAAACGGGACCACAGTGACCTCAATACTCCTGCAAGCCATTTAACAAGCGAAGGGAGGGTGGAGCACGCAGGTACTACAGTGGCATGGCAGAAACTGGCAGCCATCTCCCCGAATGTCTCGTGTTGGCACAGAGTCCTCTGTGGAGCTTGTGGAGGAGGCTGCACTGGAATCCTGGCAGCTCTGCTGGCAGCCAGATCGGCGTGGAAAGCTTTCACCTAATCTAAAGATACAAGGAGAAAGGAGTCCTGCCCTTGTTCAACTTCAGGTTGGTTTATACAGGTTGACCGTATCTTGCAAAATAAAAAACAAAAACGAAGTGTATGGTCTTGGTACACAAAGAGTATCTCCTCCTCTCCATCAGCAGAAACCTAAGCTGGAGTTTCAAAGGGGATTCGGACCCCTCGTCCACACCT
Source organism: Eurypyga helias (assembly GCF_000690775.1). Classification (NCBI taxonomy): domain Eukaryota; kingdom Metazoa; phylum Chordata; class Aves; order Eurypygiformes; family Eurypygidae; genus Eurypyga; species Eurypyga helias. The sequence goes on along the minus strand of NW_010230259.1, from coordinate 6,620 downwards.
ACAAGGGATGCCCGCAAAGGCGGTGGAAACCTGAGCAGAGCAGCACTGGAGCAAGGCAGGAAGCCACTCTTTGAGCCCTCCTATGGAAACATGGCACCGACTCGGCCCTCTCCAACCCAACAGGCAAAAATAGCCAAAACCAGCCTTCCACCCCACATCCGTACTGCTCGCCTCTCAGCCAGTCCTGTCCCAGTACACACTTCACCAGCTAACAGTAAAACCAGCACTCAACGTTCAAAGTGTCCCACAGAAAATTTTTGGCCCAAGTACTAGGAAAGGTAAAATTAAATTGTGTCAGATCTCCTCTAGCCATGCCTGGAGCACAAAAACTCGTTTCAGGTAGTGCTCCACAGGTCCTTCCCCTCCCAGCACTCTTGCACGCCTCACACAAGTGACCTCCAGCACCTCACTTGGATGCTCAAGGACCTGCATACCCTCCTCACTACCCTTTTTGCTGGCAAAGGGTAAAACGAGGGCAAACAAACAACCCCAGAAGTCTTCTTCATGCACGCAGTCTGGGCTCAGGCGTAGCCCAAATCCTCCCCACAAGCACTTTCTTAGGCAAAGTGACTCATTTGCCACTATGATGCCTGTTTTTTCCCCTAGAGGACAATCTCTTTAGACTCAGAGAGATTTAACTAATAACATCAAAATGATAACTTACCAGTCTCTCATTATCTTCTGAAGTTCTCTGGTAATGAGCTGCTAAAGCAACGTAATCCTGCGCCTGCTTGTTACACTCTAAACACTTAAGTCCGTGACGGATTAGTCTCAATGGGTCCACATAGAGAGGCAAGGCTGGCTGAGTGTTAGCAGAAATTCCTACCCCACCTCCTGAAGCAGCACTGGACTTACACGAAGGAGAGGGTGAGTGCAAAGTCTGAGGAGCCAGAGAAGCTGAAGAGCTTGGAGAAGAAGGTGAAAACATTTGGTCGAAAGAAATTGGTTTCATTAGCAGCTGAGAACACTGCATGATAAATCCTTTGCTCTTATGATCTCTTGCATGTTTAAGCAAGCTACACTTATTAAAAAAAAGTAACGTAGTTGAACACTGAGTGCACATGACTTCAATATGAACGCTTCGTCTACTATAGTGTTGAGTCAGGCTTTTCTCTAAGGCAAACGAGTCCCCACATTCCAGGCAACAATACCCAGAGGCAGGTAAATTAATACTGGCGTCAGGTGGAGGGCTAAGGTTTGGAGTATATATTGGCACCGGATTGGCACTGTGTAGTACTTTATTAAATGCCTCCACGACGACGGGAGCAGCTTTCTTGACTTGGTGCACCAGCGGCACAGACATCTGTGTCACGGGAGGCTGATTTCGCCGCTGCGCGGATGACTTGGCCGTGACAGAAGCAGCAACGCTGTGCGGGACCAAGTTGAGATTTGCCAAGTGCACGGCTTTGGGAAGAAGGCTGGAGGTGGTCACGTTGGACGGCTGCATCACGATCCCCTGCTGCTGCCTCTTCACGCCTACTTTAATAGCACCGCCGCCGCAGTTTGGCAGCGGAGATAAGGACACGGCACACGTGCTGTTTGCGGCGGTATCTGCTTTCATACCATCTGCGTAAGGACTTGTTACGTTTGACAGCTGGATAGCCACAGCGGCCCCGTTTTTGGTTGAATTCTTGCTAGCCTCACTTTCCATAACTGCACTAGTGTCAGGGGATGGGAAAGATTTGATAAACTCTTCAGCAGATGATGTTTCCAGAGGCGACTCTTCTGAAGATTTGCCCAACTCATCATTTTCTGGCAAAATTCTAGTTACAGTCCTTTTAATTTCACCAGAGGATGTCTTGATAGTCTTTATTCTAACTTTGGGAATAGCTGGCGGAGAGCCGGCTGCCATGGAAGGAGAGCCTTTCCCACTGCTGTCACTGCACACGCTTCGAGGACTCTCGGGCTGCTTGCTGGCCTTCCTTACCACCTCTAAGGGGCTTCGGGGACTCTTTGGCGACTTGGGCATTTTTGGACTTCCCTTTGTCCCATCTCTAAAGGGACCAGGTTCCTTGGTAAGATTTGGCTGATCGCCTTTTGGAATACACGCAACCTTTTTGGCCTGAAGAGCTACTAACGCCGCCACGCAGGATGACAGTTTGGAATGAGGTGGCTTTAACCTCTGGCGAGGCGGTACCGACGAAGACATGTTCAGCTCCGGCACTGACCCCTTACTTTCTCCTAAATTATTGTGAGGGAAGTCTCCCAACACCAAGCCTTCTCCAAGAAAGCTATTGGTATCTACCAAGTCCTTCCTTGACTCCACAAACCTCTCCACTGCTTTGTCCTGTTCCCTCCTGCTCATTTCCAGCCTATTCTCTGGCTGACAGTGGATTTCCATCTTTTGTTCCTTTCTACAGTATTGATCAAACATGCTTAATTCAGGCTCTGGTACCTTCCTGAAGTGATCTAGTACTGATGCTCCTGTTGGTATATACATGGAAGGCGGTGGAAAATACGGAGTTTGGGCATGTTTGGGTTTATCACCAATACTGTTCTCTTTGAATGCATCTTCTGGTTCAGGGCTGGAAATTGGGCTAAACTGACTAAATGTCGGCAAAGGCTCTGACTTGGACTGGTCCAGTTTATCAGAGTAACTTCTTGAGCTGTCACCATTAATAAAAGTCGACTCAAACTTGCCATAATTATGCACTAAAGCGTGAGCTTCCGATGGCAGATCGGACCCACGAAACCCGTTGTGTAGCAGACCAGTCCCGAGGTGATTCCCCTCCTTTTCTGCTTCAAAGGACTCCTGGCGACTCGTGTTCTTCACTATCACACTCACAACAGGAGCATCAGAGGGAGGCAAAGAGTGGGATAAGGACACATTCTCATCTATGCAAATTCCTGACGACTTCAGGTGATTCTCATTCTCCTCCCCAGTTGACGGGATGGTCTCCTTGGCATCCAGGCTAGTTGGATCAGGGATGTCAAAAGCAGCCAAGAGGTCATCAAAGTCTGGGGTTTTCATGTCCCCCATGATGAAAGCTACAAGAAAAAAACAAAACAAAACAAAAACAAAAACACTTTGTCAGGTACTTTTTCCCCCAAGGATAAACTTTGTAAGACTCATCTGCATGAACATCTTATGTGACAAAAACCACACCTGCCCAAAACACTAATGCAGCAAGGCTAGAAACATCTGCAGCAGACACTTCAGCTTCCATTTTAACTTCTCCAAGATCCTCTTTATACACAAAGACCAGCTTTTTCAACACAGCTTTCAACACAACAGTGCTATTTTGCAGGGAAGGAACCTCTCCTGCCCAGGCTGCGTCTGAAGGATCAGTGAAAGCTCAGGTCACATCCTGCTCGAGCTGGCAGGGGCAGTTGACAGGTGACAGAAGCTGTTCACTCCCATCCTGCAACACAATCCACCCTTCTCAGGGTTGTGGGCAGAGCTGCTCCTGGTGCTTCAAGTAATGTGATGGAAGACAGCATCCCTTTCTCCCAGGGTCCCCAAGAACAGAGCTGGTTCAAACATGACCATTTAAATGACACCAAGCTCACGCAGGGGACATCTTTTCAACCTGTCAGATGCATCACTACTCCAAAAACAGCCCTTGTCACAAGCCTCAACAGAAAAGATTCAAATGTACATTGCTACAGTGTTTCTTTTTTGTTTGGTTGGGTTTTTTTCTAGAGCTAATAGGCAACAATCACTGTCTATTTCTCAACAGATTGTCACATCTGAAGAATTCAGTCCTCCTTGAAGGAAAAAAGCCAGGAGTAAACAGGTGGCCCAAGAGAAATAGGCCTGAAAAGTGAGATGACTCCCTACCCAGAGCAATTTAAATAATAGAGGTCTTGAGTAAATATTTCAATACAGCAGCTCAAGGCATGGTAAACCAAGCAGGGCTTATCCCAAACAGAGGCAGTCCTTAATGAGATAACGATGCGAGACAAAACTGTCCAAAGACAGAAAAAAGGATCGTATCCAAATCATAACAAGAAATGGTGTTCCCAGCCAGCTCTCTCTTTATAAGCCCTCCAGAAGGGAAGCGGGGACTTGCATGCTCGCCACAGAGACCTACAACAGCAGTAATCAAGCTCTGATGAGATGCATAATGAAAACTGACAGCACAGAATTACTCGAACATTTGTGTTCGCTACTGTCAGGGATACTGCTCTTCCCCCATTTAATCAAAATATTTTCAAGTTGGTGCAATATATAGACTTCCTAAATACTTAATAAGCTATTCTTTTAATACATGTTCCATTTAACCCCCAAATTTATGTGAACTGATATATGCTGTATGCAGAGGAGGAAAAATAACCCAAAGAGCATCAGCTAGCAGAGCACTAGTTCCTACCTGGCAAAGAGAACCCACAGGCAAGGTAAGTCCTGCCACGCTCACTCGACTTGGGCTGCATCAGTGCTGCCAAAGCCAGCGGCAAGCCAGGGAGAAGGAGAGGGTGGCAAGAGCCCAGAAGAAGGGGGAAGACGTGGGAGCAGGGGTGCAGGCAGAGAGGAGGGCCTCCAGGACAAGGCGGAAAGAAAGAAAGAAGCTGGCTGACACCTTCCCAAAAGGCCACTGATTTAAGGCTGCTTTCATTATTTACACTGGGTTTAAAAGTTTGTCAAGCGTCACATTAAAACAAAACAAAGCACAACCCTTCCTGCCAGGCTGCTGTGATGGGGAACAATTTACAGAGCTGGGCCAGGAGAAATCACTTCAGCAAGGAAGAGGAGGACATACTGGTCTTTGAGCTTTAGTTCAGCCATCCCTACGGACAAGCCCCGGAGGTGTTGCTTTGCTTAATCTACTGCAAAACACTGTGGAGATTTACTTGGCTTAAGAGTGGTTCGCTGTGGTTTAGCTTGAACTTGTTCTCATTCTTAAACCAAACCACAAATATGAATGTCCACAGAGGTCTGTGCAGTAATTTACAAACACATCCCTCAGCAAGGTAGAGCAGCTGTGCATGAAACCCCTGGAAGCAGAGATTATCCATACGCTCCACATCATCAGCACTTGATAAGGACTTTTGGAACACTGCAGATTACTGCAGTTGGCAAAGAGCACGGACCTGAACTTCCCTTCCTTTGGGTAGGAAAACTCATGCCAGCTGGGAGGGAGCTAGGCACCACTCGCCTCCCAAAATTTCTGGCAGGCAAATCCTTCCGCAAGGAAGACATTTCATCTGTAATGTGGAATGCTCAAGTTATATATAAAGAAAAACGAGCTTGCCAATCGCCCTCGACTTCTCCATTCTCACTCCCTAGCACCTATCCACATCTTCAGGCGCGGCAGCATTTTAAAACACAAGAAAGAATAAATCTGAGGTATCTGCAGCGTTACAAAATACGCTTTTCTTGGATTTTCAGAAGCTTTCTTGCACATCTTTGAGTCCTACAAAAGACTAGCTTATGCTCTTTGCTATTATGAGAGCACAAGCGTCTACTCCAAGTATTTCTTCACAAAATTGAGCCTTAAACATGTGATACATGAAGCGGCAATTTCTCAAAATAGAGCAAAATTGGACCCAGATTCTAGAGAAGACCAGGTAAGTATCTTGCCAATAGAACTGATTTTTAAATGACACGGATTCAAAGTTTTGACCCTTTATTTCTGTTCTCAGATAACAAAAAGTATATTAAAGGAAATTATGTCAAAGCCTCCGGCAAACTAGCTTGCCAGGAAAGCTGAAAATAAAGACCTCCATCCTTACTCCATCCTAGGGAAAAGGACTTGCCTTAGTACCCAAGTTTGGAATCCAATTTTCTCTCTTTGCTTGCCTATGAAAACATGGAGGTTGAGATTTTCACATCGATAGAAGAAGCGAGCAAAATGAGCAAAGAAGGAGGATTCACGGAGCAGAACACACATATTTCAGTGTGCAAAGCCAACCTCACAGTAGCACGTTTCTCCAGGAGGCAGAGAACTTCGAAGCCTCCAAGCCATCCAAAAAAACCCTGCGAACTCGCTCAAGGGAGTATGTCAAACCCCAAGGCCTTCTCCTGTGGCTAAGCTTCTGAGCTCTGCAGTTGGGCAGAGGGATCACCGGCTCAGCGTCCCACACCGGCACCACACAAACCTTTTGCTAGCGGTGCTATTCCTGGGGACTTTGGGAGATCTGCAGCAGCTCCTCTGCAGCTTTCAAACCAGCGCGTACCATACTGTTGGAGGAGGAGGTTCACGATTGCCACCTAACAGGAGAGCATAACAACACAATCACACCAAGGTTACGGAATAAAGGAAAACAATAATATTGATAAATCTGCAAAACAACAGCGAGGTACAAGGGAAGACATCTGCCAAGGGCTGCTCTGCTGGGTCCCGAAGAGGCAGACGTCTCCTGGAGGGGATGCAGGAGGGAGGCAGACAGGCAGCGCCTGCCAGGGGAATGCTTTGGGAAGGCAGGGATGGCAGGAGCAGGGGCCGAGGAAGCGCGGGGAGCGCAGGCCAACTGGCAGCGGGCGAGACGGCCCAGGGAAGCGGCTGCCCCGGGGCTGTCAGGGCTGCGGGGAGGGAACGGGACCGGGGAAACAGCAGCTGGAGGAGGATTAAAGCGGAGGCTTCGCGGCAGCGGGGATCCGGTCGTTTAACACCCATCAAAGTTTCAGGAGCCGGGTACGGGAAGGCGGTACGACCCGGAATAACAGCGCGAGCGGGTCC
>NW_010230258.1:0-32842 GCF_000690775.1 Eurypyga helias | reverse complement strand
GGCAGGGCTCGGGGAGTCGCCTCTCAAAAGCCTCCTCAGGCCCCAGGGGAGAGAAGGGAAATGCCTACCCCCTTTGGCTTGGCCCTGTGAGGGAGGTAACTGTGTTTGATAATCAGGTGGGGATTAAGGCTCACGCTTCAGAATTACATGGTTTTAGAGGGGTGCCCACCTGCTGGCATCTTCACCAAAAACAGTTGAACACTGAACTGTGGTGCCCTTAGGTGTGACACACTTCTCTTTACAACTTAAGCCTGGTTTGTGCTTTCCTTCTCAAGCTGCCCACTAAGCACCAGAAGACAGTGGCGTTTGACAAGTGCTTGTGGAATTAATTCTAAAACACAGGACTGTGATCGGAGACCCTCCTTGCCACAGACATCCCCGAAGGGAAGGGTAGCGCTTAGCTGACATGTTGAGTGATAGTGGTGGGAAACACTTTGGCCAGAGATACCCAGTTTAAGTAACATATTTTGCAGAATGCAGATATGAACAACTGTGCTGAAGTGACAGCTTGTCACGAAGGTGCTGTAATGTAAATAGTATGATTTGTAATACTTATCCAGAGTTGAGGTCCTAAGGTGTCACTCCCAGCTAGGAAAAATACTGTGAACAGTATTGTCCCTTTGTGGCTCAGAGATGAGCATTTCGGTAGGTTTTCTGTGTGTGACACATACCTCAAGACTGTATTAGGCTGCCTTCTACCTAGGCCTGTTCATTACGCAGGAAGCAAAGAAGATAAATATATTACCAATAAGCACAACAGATCTTAATTGGAAACGTAATAGTTGTATTACTGTAATTAATGAGATGGATGGCTTTGCATTTTCAGCCAAGAAATCCAAGATGTGTACAAATGTCCTGAAATTCTGTGTCACAAATTATTAAAAAAATTCAACTGCCAACTCAATGCCCAGTATGAGCCTGCACAAGATACTGTTAATGGGTTCTTTGTCTTTGGAGAGATCAGACATTAAAAGCAATGAGGAATGGTTAACTTGAAATTATTAGGAAGGTTAAGGAGGAAGAATTAATTCTCATACTTAAACAGTGCTAGTAGTATGCTAACTGGAAAGTCTATATCTTCTAGAGACAGAACATCAAATCAGTTTCAAAACCTGCAGAGATCTTGCTTTGCCTTAAGAACAAAAACTGTAAAACTAACACATTGCTTAACACATTGCTTTATCCCTCTGTCTAGTCATTAACTGACTGAAAAAATGATTGTTGCCCACATAAGTTATAAGAGAGCAAGTGTGGCTGGGTTTTATTCTCACCATCATTAGTAGAATGCTAGCTACCTTGTAATATTAATTTATTCTTGTGCAATGCTGATAGGAAAATCATTTACACCTTGAAATGGTAGGAAATTCTGACTAAAAGAATATGAGACTCTATGAGTGTCACATTTCAGTTTGCATGTTACACCTGTCAGAAAAATATACATTAGTCTTGTATAGAAATTCTTGAAAGAAAAATCTAGACTTAATCTGTTTATAGTGGTAGAAATTTCACAGATAAGACAATCTAAGGATACAAGTGAAGCAAAGTTTATTTGGAAGCTGATAAACCTGGAAGAAGCAGGGAAGCTTTCAGAGTTCTTTACCTTGTAAAAGGACTCTGTATTAGAGAGTCCCAAAACATTGCTTTTAATTTTTAAAGTAGCAGGTTTAGGACACAATAAGTATCTCTATACCAAAGAGTTAAGTAAAGTAACAACAATACCTGGCATAAAGGCTTACAATGGAGCCTGGCTCTATATTCAGATCTTGATATTCAACTTGTTCAAAAGTCTGTAATGTGATTCCTATTGTTAATTCAGTAGGAGTTCAAAACTACTTAAATTTGCAGAATAATTACAGTCATTCCAGATTTAGGTCTGTAGTTTTCAATGATGATCAGTCTGGTACGAACAAATGAACTTGTTTTGTACATTTTCTTATCATCTTCCATACTTCTTTATATGCATTACAGAGGCAAAAAATGGATATTAATGAAGGAATTTAATCCTCTAATTTTAATCGGCATCACTTCTGTTTCTCTCATAACTGTTCCTTCTTAGTGTTGCTTCATGTGCCAGTTCGTGGAGCAATGTGTGCTCCACGACACTTCATTATATATTGCCTTTCAAAACATCTTACTTTAAGGACCTCTGTTTTATAAAGCTGAAAGACTGAAAAGATCCTCTCTTTCTTGCCTTTCAGAGGAACAGCCTGTTTTTGACAGGAGTCAGTCAGCAGCTGCTGAGATTAGGGTAAGCATGCAGACATCCCACTGTTGGCTCTGGGGCCTGTATGGACCTAAGTCTAAAAGTGTGGTAGATATCCCTGCAAGAGAGACAGTCTGATCATGTTTGCTGTTCTTAATGCAAATTTATTCCATCTGACAAGATACACTTTCCTTCAGTACAGAAAGCTGCTTACGTTTTTTTGAACCTTGCATGCATTTAAAAACCAATCTAATTCCTGTTAGATTACTTCAGGTTCATACAGCTGTTTCATAGTGGCTTTTTTCAGTACAAAACCAAGCAGAACCATACTAATTTTTTCATTTTATTTGCTTAGGTAACTTAACGGCAGACTTTACCTCAGAACAAGCCCTGTAATTGGTCTATTGGTTACAGCCCCTGTTGCCCCTGCCTCTTCTGGATCCTGTCCTCAGAATGACCTTCCAGCGTACTTCTTCCGCAGAACAGCTTGCTCTTTCAGACAGTTACACATCACAGTATTATGTATGACTGTTGCACTTGAATGGATGTGTGGTTGGCAGAAACCCCACTCATGATAGTATGTTTATGCTGGGACAGTGATGTGCCTGGAAGATGGATGGATAGACCCTGAGAAGGTGGAGTTTAATGCCAGTGCGTGTGATCTGATCTTGGCCCGTGCCTTGGTGTTTTTTCAGTGGAGAGTAGGTTGCTGTCAGCAGTGGGAGACTGGCTGCAATTTAGAGGGTGCCGCTGAGGCAGTTGTATGTTGGGAGCTCCCTTCAACAGCTAAGAATAAGGGAGTGTAGTTGTGGCGTAAAGCTGTTTTCATCCTATGTTGGGCCTCTCATATTTTCAGTCTTAATACTGTTAGAATATATATGAGATTCCAGGAAGTGCAAAGCAAGATTTTACAGCATTATCTACTGCTGATTTTAGACTTGATTTCAGTAAGCCTGTCACTAGAACAAGGATTGCAGAACTTTATCTTCTTTGTCATTAGCCCGTCACACATCCCTGTAGTGCCAGTTGTCACCAGGTGCCATCCTTTTCCAACTCTCACCTGTCACTCAGTCTTGACTGAGCTCACAGGAGGAGGAAGAATTTAGGTCTGACTCAAAAGACTGTTGGGAGACATTACAGAAATACTCTTTTAAAAGTATTGTCTATGCTTAAGTTACTTCAGATAATGTAGTTTTTCGGCAATAATGTGAAGGAAAAAAACCCCACACCTCTGACTGACATAGCTGTGCTGGTGAACAAACCAAAATACTCTTATTTGCTGATGTAGCATATGTTGTTCAGCAAACCTGTATAAGCTACACAGTCTGGCAAAAAGAAAAAAACAAGAATACATTGCATCTTTATTAGAACTGTAATGACTGCATCAGCAACTTTTGAGGGAAGATTAGGCCTCTCTGACACATTTTAAGCCTTTGATTGCATTCATTTTTAGGTTGTCAAAATTATAGCAGAACTAAAGCAAACAACAAATAAACTTGTTGCTGGTTTTATGGCATGTTAAATAGCATCCTTTATTTGCATTTTAGAATAGTCTTATTTTAGCTTTACCCTGCATATAATGGAGACTTGTCATAACCTTACATTGTCTATCCCATATCATTCTTAATACTGTGCTGTTGTGGATGCTGAGGAATTAACGTTTTGTTTATTCCTAAGATACACCTGTTCACCTTGCTGACTTGTACTCCAATAATTGATAAAAATAATCTTGATGCACATGTCATATTCTGTCGTATGTAATATCATTTGAGAATGTTTTATTACACAGTCAGTTGGTAAAGTGGCAACATTCCAGAGACTGATACAACACTGACATTAAAACATGGTATTAGGTGACTGATCTCCATCTCTACTCTCATGTAATCTAAATCTTCAGTCAAGAGTGTTCCTTTTCTGCAGTAGTTGTTAGTAATATTTTATTCTGCTAATTTGTACAATTAGTCAATTATAATCTTAATAAGGATTTATGTTAACTAAGAGCATTGATGCAACTCCTTCAGGCAAGAAAGCTACTGAAATGGACTGTCTTGCCATTTCAATCTGTCGGCCATGTGTAAGCTTCACAGATCTCCCATTGTCATTCCAGAAGGAAAAAGAAGGGGATCCTACCTGTCAAAGGCAAATCAGAAGCAGGGGTTATTTTCCCCTCCTCAAAAGTAAGAAAAAATTGTGTGAGTGTGTGTGAGCTCATGTGTTATCAATAATGCCTTTTTCTGGTCTATTACTGTTTCTTCCATGAACTCCATGTTATGTGAAGGTATATAAATATACATACAGTATCATCATAAAAAAAACCCAAAACCAAACAAAAACACTTGGAGGAATTTTCCCATCACACTTTACTGCACAATTGACCATCTAAAAAAGGGGAATGTTTCACATTTCTTTGAAGCATCTTCATGACAGTCTAGCTTGATTGGTGGCAGAAAACTCTGGGTCTGAGTGGGTGTGATAATAAACTGACACAGTCATTTAGACCTAACTTGTGTTTTCTGAAACAGTTTATCCTGGTCATTCATTTGAGCTGCCAAAATAAAAAAAGGTAATTAATTTTGCTTTGAAAGGAAAGAAGGTTCACCATTTTTTCTCAGAAGAATGAGAATATTTTCACAGAATAAATAACTTCTATTTGACTACGGATTATCAAGAAGAAAGGGTTTGCTAGATTAAACAATGGAAGTATTTATGAGAAACTTGCAAGCAAGCAAGTGTCCCTGTTTCACTACAGTCAGGGCTACTTATTAATGCCTTCCTGTCCGAAGAGTGTTAATGATCTTCTACCAGGTCTGATGTGGAGCTGCTTTATTCTGATACTGCAAAAATAAGAATGCCATTAAAGTGAAGAATTCAGGCTAGAACAGAGTGAACCTGTAGTGCCACTAACTAGTACTTTTACATTTACCCATTTCTTGCAAACTTGTAATTCTAAGATTTTACTCTTTAAAAAAAAAAAAGAAAAACCACCTTAAGTCAAAATTATCCAAATATCACATTATGCCTGACAAGCATGACCCTCTCACGGGATAAAATAAGCTTAATGTAGAAAAAAATAAGCATATGCATGAATTCCATTCTCTGATACAGCTTATTCATGTAGAAAACTACTGGAGGGAAGAAATCACCAAGCACACAGTTTCAGTGTGAGATGCAGAAGAAAAGGAAGCGTAAGTAACATCACTTCCCAGAAAAGATTCTAAGAAATAGATTGCCATCTGCAACACATCACAGTCTCAGTACATGAAGAACTAATTAATTAGTCTTGCAAACTGCATATTGTTAGAACTGTGAGAATATGTAACTCTGAGGTGAGGTGTGACCAGACCTTGCTATCATTCTGGGATGTTGAGTTGCTAATAACGTTCATTTTTAGATGTTAAGGCTGATGGGGAAGCCTCCAAGCACACAACATTAAAAAGAGAAGGGAAGATTGTGAAAAGCAGGGGATAATGACGGTTCCCTGAAACAAGGGTGTGGAATTCTGAAAAAAAAAATAAATTATAGAATATTGGAGGCTGAGAAAAATATATGTATATATGTGGTAGACGCTTTTTGGAACCACTATGAAAAATAGGGAATGGGGACCGATTCATTAACTGTACTCAGCTGTCTAGAAAGAATACTTCTTTACACTTCCTTTACAGTTTTTCAGTTGAATAGTGAGTTCTGTGCATGGTAGCTGTACACATCAGGATAAACAGATCAAAATGAGACGGTATTACTAAAAGGTAAGGAGCATCTCCTGCCAAAAATTATATGATGCCTCATTTTATGAATTAGTAGTAATTTAGGACCTTATTTAGCTTGATTAATATCTTTGATTAAATGCTGACAGAAATGTTTCCAGATCCATGAGATACAAAGCCTGAAGGTTAGCTGGATGTTTCATGAATGTATTGAAATCGATCAGAACCCTAGATGAAGACTGTTTTATGTCTAGGTGTGTAATTGCACACTTACTACAAATAAGAAAATTATTTTTCACTTTCAGGAAGTCAACTGTTCTCATTACAGTGTATATGACTGTTAATGCTATACTATTTTAATCAGATTATCAGTACAATGAAAATTGGTGTAATAGGATTTACTATAATTAGAGGCAAGTATACAGTAATCTACTATGAAAAGAACACAAAGATTTTAATGGAGCTCATTACAGGGATATAGTTTATGCTAATTATTCAAATTTTTTGAAATCACACTAAGCCTGATTTTAATCAGATTTTTTTTTGTTTGGTTGGTTTTTTTTACAAAACTTTAATCAAACATCTTAAGCCAGAAGGGTTAGTCATAGTCAAGTATTACTCTTGATTAGGACAGGAAGTGATGGAACTAAATACAAACAGGAAAAAGCTAAAGGGCTACAGGCTACTCATTTCATTGTCCTGTCTGAAAAAAAGATAAAAAGAAAACAAAGAGTATAAATGATAAAATAGTGATAAACAAGAACTTTACAGCATGGATGAAGGAACCAAATTTGAATTTATGCTTTTAAACCTTTAAGTGCTCAGTATTTGTCAATATTAATATATAGCAAATGTTCCCATAATTCCAGTGTAGGTTTTTTGGGAAACCTAAATGAAATTCTGGTGCAGATTGCAGATCTGTTTCCCAAGTGGTTATACTGTTGTTATATACCTGTCTCTTGTAGCATCCTGGTAGATCATAAAACTTAAGATACACACAGTAAGCCTAGCAGGTGGGAATTAAAAAATTAAAAGCCAACCAGAAATGATAGCTAAACCTAGTAACGAAAGTTTTGACTCTGCAGGGAACTATTTTGGTGAGTATCTGGGGCTATACCTGGTGAAAGAATCACCAGGGAAATAAAGCCCTCCCATTAAGTATGTGTGTGTGAAGGTAGATATGTATATACATACACACCTCATATCTATATGAGAGGTATAAAATTAGCTTAAAGGAACTCTTGATCCAAAGTTTAAAAAATGTTTATATTTGTGAGAGCCTAACTTTAGACAATATATGTCTGACTGGGTATCCCAAATTCTTCTTGAACTTTGAAAATAGTAGTCTAAGTGAATATAAAATATTTTTAATAAAACAACGTGAAAAAAATTCTAAATATGTTGTTAAAATAATCAACAACTGGATCACATTCTTTCAGGACTATGGAAATTAAACATAGAGAATGTTTTTTCTCTTTAGTTTCCTTCAAGGCCGTCTAATACAAAATAAAGAACAGATCTGTTCATTCCAGATAGAGATATTTTTTAATATCAAACTTGTATTTTTTTACTTCATAGACTACATAGGGAATTTACAATCCTCTATTTTCTTTTACAAACTGGTGTCAAGAGTTTTCCAGACTCCACTAAGCTATTTATAAATGATAAAAATTCATGTGCAGATCAACAATCTTGCTAAGACCCAGATTTTTATAACAAATAAGCAATTTTCTGTCCTCTGCTTCAGAGAAGACACAATCAATTCTAGCTTCTCTTACACACTGCAGTTATTGCTACTTTTGGCATAGATGATCTGGCTCCAGATTTGCTGTGAGTAGACCAATTTTTTTTTTAATTGCCCCAGTATTATTCCTGGTGTTACACTATCAAATTGCATATGGCCTTACATCCTGGAGAAGACACACAAGTAGCAAAAGGGAAAAAGAGGATAATTAGACAACTTACTATTCTTTCTTGAACACAGAGCACAAAGGCTTGGGTTTGCGGGGTCGGGTGCATCGGTTGGTTGGTTGGTTGGTCTTCAGCAAAAGAATAACCTAAAGTAAATAATGTGGGTGTTACACTATCAAATTGCATATGGCCTTACATCCTGGAGAAGACACACAAGTAGCAAAAGGGAAAAAGAGGATAATTAGACAACTTACTATTCTTTCTTGAACACAGAGCACAAAGGCTTGGGTTTGCGGGGTCGGGTGCATCGGTTGGTTGGTTGGTTGGTCTTCAGCAAAAGAATAACCTAAAGTAAATAATGTGCTAGTAGGATTTTGTCTGGTAAGGTAAATAGACTGAAATCACCTTCTGCTGTTATGCAGTTTTTATATCATTCTTCTGATCAGTTCAGCTTCTTTTTGTTGTTTTTATACAATAAAATAACAGAAGCATGTACAATATTGTTGTACAAGATTTTATTCGTCTAACTTAAAATTGGCCATTGTATTAGTACTCTCTAATACTGAAATACTTCTACTTCCTAGCATGTTCTGAAACTGAATCAGCCAAAGATAGGAAATGAAGTTGTATTTTAATGCATTCTCTGTCCTTGCTGTTTCTTTTCCTCTTATTATTTAACATTTTTGCTTGGAGCATCCAGAGAAAAAGCAAGACCCTGTTAGGGTCAGGTGTCCTCAGTCTGGCATAAAGTAACAAGGCCACACTGAAGTCATCATTTTATACCGTGTGAGTTTAGTCCATACATTTTGGTGTGTTGGAAGCAATATTTCTAATGAATGTTTTCCTGGAGCTGACCTGGATAGTATCTGTCTTGAGATCCGTCCTGCTGTGATCTGCACCGCTACAGTGCCAGCATATGCCACATTAACAGTTACAGTATAATTACTCTTCTCGGTATAACCTATAACCCTTTTTCTCATGACACACTAGCAGGTTTGAGAGCTCACTTGCTCTCTTGCCAACCAAGCAGTTTACCTACCATCTGCATGTAAATAGCGCCCAAGCAGTTATGAAAATGTCTGGTTCTTACTCAGTACTGTGGTTTTTGGGACCTACTCAGTGGCTCTCCAATATTTGGAGCAACAAGAGAGGATGCAATAAAAATGAAAATAAAGCTCTGGGGTTTGTTATTTTCATTTTAATTAAAGAACTCCACTTTTTGATTCTGTTAAAATTCCTCAATAATGTACAAAGGACAAATGTTGAAGATTAACTAGAAGAGCCATAAATAGACGTCTCTCCTGGCACTCTAAACATCTTTGCAAATCTGTTCCTTTTATTGCAGTAGTGCAAACTCTTCCTCAGAACCATCTGCACCACTATGGAGATTTGAAAACCAGAACACACAAAAAAGACCACTGCTTAATGGATAATGAGCAAGGACACTCTCAAATCCACTGCACTTATCTTCAACCCAACTGTCCAAGCCACTAGAGCACATAGCCATCTGTCTCACTCCCAAGTGGAAGATAACACTGCTACAGAGCTCTGTGCATTTCTCTGAAGGAAATCCGCTGATTCCTCACACAAATCTAGCGTGATATGCCTCTCCCAAAACTTTGCCTGGACCTTAGTGACAAAGAAACAGAATGAATAAGGCAGTGACCAAACATCAGAACAAGAAAGTGGAAGTGAATGTTCAAATGGAACTCAAGCTTTGTATCTGCTCATGTAGCCAAAAGTGATGATGTTCCACTTACTGGGAGTGACCTCGCAGGGGCTGGAGATGCCCTTTTGCGGTGCTGACAGTCTGAATGTGTGCCGGAGTACACTGACACTAAAAGAAAACACATGGATGTCTAGGAGACAGAAGACATAGTGTTTGTAGGAACAAACCAAAAATACCAATGCTTGCAAGTAGTCACTGCAAAACACATTCAGTCTGGTGATCTGTGCACATCATTGTGACAGCAGTAATAAATCACAAGCTCTGCAAGTGTTCTGAGGGAAGGTTTCCTGTGAACCTGAAGCCAAAGATTAAGATGGTTTGGATTCACTCCATTCAATAGGTAGGTTTCTGGTTATTTCATTATGCAAAGAACATACATACCATCTGTCCTGGGCATTTATGTAACGTTATTACTATGGTATCTGCACTGGGAACGGAAATAGTTTCTGCTCATCTTCCTGTATTTTAATGTGAACGCATCTCTCAGTAATCTGTAGGGTTTTTTAAATTATATCTTCTACTGCAACTTCTGGAAGCTTCTCTGTCTTAGCATGAGCTGCACCTTTTATCTGATCATGTTATCTACTAAATACTTTCAGTTCCCACTGACTTCTGTACATTTTTACAATGTACTGCTGTTCTACTGGAATAAAATTTTCAACTGACTTACACAGCTCTGATCCCAGCAATTTCCCATGGGTGGAAAGCACACTACGAAAAATCCAGTGTAGAAGTGGGATAGATTTGTCCAGTAGCAAGGAAGAAAGTTCTATGTAAGCATCTCAGTGCTATTCTGACTTCAAGGAATTTTATTCTTTTGATGGATTTAAAATCAGGATAGTACCAATGTCATTTCTCAGTTACTCTTCATCCTACTTGATGCAAATATCTGACATCTCCTGACAAATCTGATGCTCCAGAAGCTCAGCTTCTCTCTGGTGAATTATATTACAAATACAACCAAATTCAAGGTCATGGCTATGAATCCCAGTGAATATGATTACATTAAATGTAATGCGTAGAAACTCATTCCCATTTCTGTCATCTTCAAATTTATACAAGCCTCTCTGAAAGAGTATAATGGTGCATAACACCAACCTTGAGACTGATGAATTTCTGGGGGAGCTGGCTACAGGAGTTACCTGAACCTTCATAAAATCTTAAGATTTAATTTGCATGTTCTTTGCCATAAGTCTTTTACAGCACAAAGAGCATCAGTCGGAGAAGCACTGCTTTTCTCTTTACTAATGCATTGTCATACTACTGTACAAATAACGTTTGTCTGTTAACAAGCCTAGCATACTCCAATGACAAATATTTCTTCTCTAGTATATAACATTATTTTAAAACTATTCCAGTTCTTCTAATCTACACCTTTTGTCTCAATCTGTGTTTCTCTGACTCTCATTAGCATGCTTTTGTCTAGCAACCAGCTATTTGCCCTTTGAACTCAATTGGCCATCACTAGGCAGAACAAGAAGAGAGTGTTTTCTGCTATGTTTTTCAAGACACCTTGAACATTCTTCTTCTTCACCTATTTTCTGGCTAACATTAAATAGAAGGAGGCTAGTAAGGAGACGACCTGAATAAAAGCCCTGTAGATCTCATCTTATCAGCTTCTGCAGGCCCAACACTGAAACATTTGAGACATTTTCAGAGAGTTTGTTGCTAGCTTTTGATATGCTTCCTTTTTGGATGCTTCCCCCTCCAATATCATAAGCTAAGTTTTTATTTGCAGTCTGTTGGAAGTGTTCTAGAAACAACTACATTCATCCTCTATCACCTACACAGAGTGACAATGCTGTTTTCCATTTGTTTAGCAGCAGTGCTGAAGTTACTCATAAATTGTGCTGTGCTTTTGACATATAGCCAACCACTGGAAGAACCAAACTCACCCCTCCCCAGATATTATTCCTTCATTTCATAACTTCACTGAATTTATTAGACACTGCTACTTACTATGGTACATATAATTATTTATACGTACCCTGTCAACCCAGAGAAAAGACGAGTTCTGTCACCTGGCTTGCACATGCCAATTTTCCATAATCTTGTGAATAAGTCATGTAAACAATCTTAACTGACTCTCTTTATATGAACAAGGTTTATGGGTGGTTTATAAAGATATTATTCTTTTTTTCATGTTTGTTTGTAGGAGTACATGTCCTCTTACCTATGTTTCAGTAGTAACTAGTGCTAAAATTATAAGGAAATTCATCTGAAGAGCAGGAGAACAATATTAAAGGGATGAACAAACCCAATAAATGAGACAACTTCAAAATTGAATTTAAATTATCCTCTTGGACTTGCCTGCTGCATATTGCTGTCATTTTTCTCTGTCTCTACTAATAATTATGGCATATTTGCTTGTGTAAAGTAAAGGAAGCCAATGGGCAAAAGTCATATGTAGAATATGTTTCAAAATGCTTCAGAGTGGGATAGGTGTGTTTGTAATCTAATTTTCCTTTATCAGGTAACCATCGTGTGTCTGTATGCTGTGTGTAGCAGTAAGTAGCATAATATATAACATACACATTCCGTAACTGAGGAACACATCAAGCAAAAAACAACTGTGCCTAGTCCCAAAAGGGCTGCCTATATTTCTACTTATCTGAATAGACAGGCGTTATTTGCAGGCAGTATTTACCATTACTTTGGGGGAGGGTTGGAGGAAGACAAGGGAAAGATCTAGCCATGTTTAAATATCCTATAGGATTTCTTATGTCTTCCATGTGTTGATTAAAATCATGTATTCCTGCTTGTTCCTTATCCTCTATCCTTTGCAGAAGGAGCATTCAGCAATAATTTGCAGCAAGATTTTTATGTAAGCGTCCCCCTTACATGGGTTTTATGCAGTAGGGAAACATATGGTTCTGAAAGAGCATTAATACCCAGGTGCAGCTGGTCTTTGAAGATTTTAAGTGATCCAGATAAAAAGAATGAACAAATGCCTCCCAAGGGAGACTGAGGCTGTTCTGACACTGTTCCTTGTCCCAAGTGTAACACTTCTAGGGAGATGTCTATGGAGACCTCAAAATAGAATGGGGATTGTATTGGCAAAAGAAAAATAGACATATAAGCAAATAAGACAAAAATAAACCCCTCAAACTAGCCAGCAAAGAGAACTTAATCACAGTCTACCAGTCTGGCAGCAAAGAAAAGCAAGCATACTGATTAATTCATCTATTGTTATTAGTTAATGCAACAACCTAACATTTCTCCATGACAGCAATGTCTCTGTGCCAGGTTTTTATTATCCTGCGGCACTGGCACTCTTAAAATTCATATTACTCAGAGAGTTTACATTGATTTAAAATGGTGTTTTGTTTGCTGGATGTAAAGAAGAGCTATCTACAAAAAATTTAATGTCAGACCTTAGGTGAGAATCAGCCCTATTTTCTTCTAAGAAGACTGACTCATTGGATTTACAGACAATTCACTTTTCAAGAAGGAAAGCTCTAAGGAGCCAGATTTATTTGAGGAGCTGATCCCAAATAATGATGCTCAATCCTTATTTTTATCACACAGACATATCGCATAGCTCCAACCATACTCAATCTTACTTAATTCTTCATTATTGCATGCTCCAGAGCCCCAAACAGAAGTGCCAGAAGCTGAGACTAGACACTGTCATTAATTGCTCTTGTGTGGGGTAAAATTCCCCAAGGTCTGTGTGCCCAGGGGAGACTAGATTGTCAAATGGATAGGGAATAAACTTGATATAGAGAATGTGAAATTCAGGACAGAAAGTTCAGAGCAGAAGGTTTAAGAAACCTGGAAAAATTTGTGAAACTCCCATAGTTTCTTGACTGCAAGAGGTAAATGAAAGAAGCAGGAGAAAGTCAGGAGGAAAGATGGAAAGGAATTACATAATCCAGTCAGAGCTCTGAGCAGAGGAGCCTTTCAAAGTCCCACTGAGATGGGTAGCAAATCCAAATCTTACGGTTAATACAAACGAAAAAAGCTAAACCAGGGAATCAGAAGCCATGGGCCAAGTCTGGATAAATGAAGTTTTATTTGGCAGGACTACTCGAGGTAAAAATCCCATTTCAGAAATAATCCACTACCCATTTATAGTCACAACATCAATGAAAATTATACTGCTAATACAAAACAAACATATAAACCCATCATCTTCTCTGCATTCTGTAGAGAATGTATGTGGCTATGGTGAAAATCTTGTCCTGGGGCCGCCACTGGATAACATGTTCCTAACTAGAAGGATTAGAACTACCATGACATAAGAAATCCTAAGCTAATTTGGAAGCAGAACAGCTGAAGGAAGGATGTTCAACAGAAGCTGGAATTAGAGCGAGAGGTTAAATTGCTTCAGATTCTTTCTATCTGTGCTGATCTTGGTGCCAGATGTGAAAGTCTGGGTGAGATAACCATCTTTCCAAACCACCAAATCTTTCATAAACCAGGAAGTTTAGGAGGCAAGATCACAGATGTTGTATCTAGGAGTATAATAATACTAAGTTCCTGTTATTCTTCTCATGTAAGATTATTGCAAGAAAATAAAAAATGTGGAGGGAGGTACAGCTTTTTGGTTTTTTAAATGGAGAGACAAAAGATACTGAGCACAAGTAATAAATTATTGTAATTATTTTCAAGTAACTAAACATTGCTTCACAGATTTTAAAAAAAATAAGTCCAAGGACTAAATACAGAAATATGCTTGACTAAGTAATTTGTGAAACCAGAAACAATAAGGTATGGCAAGCCCTAAGTAGGTCCAAGTTGCAGTCTTGTTTTATAATAGCTGCATAAGTATTTTATAATGTTTATTAAGCATGTTGATGTATAAAAATATGCAGATAGGTTTGCCGCTCATGGATCATACAGCACAAAGAGATACTAGCTACATAACAAATTAGTAACAGCTGGATGATTTGGAACCAGAAGGCCTAACATGCCAGTACAGGGCAAATTTCACTCAGTTTACGAAACAAGACTACTTTACCTAAGGCAATAAAACAATGCCTCTAGATTGGATTTTGCAGAACCTGGGGCTCCCTTGTGAAACTGCGTGATAACTTAGTCATGACAAAGATGCCACAGGATCAGGGAGCCCAGCAGAGAAATTCTGCTGCCTAGAAGGATTCTGGCTTGAAAAATCCTGATCGCTTGAAGAATTAAAATAAATAAAGGATTAAGCTTGAGGTTACAATATTAAAAAAGGAATTCTGTGCTTCTCAGCACAGAAGTGTGTCTTTATGAATATTTTGATTTCTTTAAGAATCATTTATCTTTAGAAAGATTTCATTGTATGAAGTGCTTAAGATTTTCTGCTTTTAGATTCTCTTTTGGCAGAGGGGTGGGTTTTTTTTTCAGTGGAAAGATTCTTTAGATTTAATGTCGTATTTTAAAAGATCTTTCCCTTTGACAGCCATCATTGCTGAGTAATGCCCAGGGTCATACTTTTGAAAAGCAAATTCTTCCTTTGCAACATTGCTGCAGGATCTATGGCAGAGCATATATCCAGAGGACTAGGCACTTGTCCTTTTATAAGGTATAGGTTGAATTCTGTAAGGGTTGTGTCTGGCACAAAAGTTAGATGCAGATCAGTAAAGAAATACGAAAGGGAAAATGCAACTGCAGAAATGGTTTTCGGAATACATACACATACATTCACATGTATATACAATTTTGGAAGATTAAGCAAGAAATGCATTAAATGTAAGGTAGTTTGTTCCACTTGAAAATATACAGGGAGCTATTAGTCCAGGTCATTACTTACTTGGACAAAACTGCCAACTGAGACAAAATCTCCGCCACAGAGTGCAGAGACCTTCAGATGAAGTCGAAGTAGTTGACCCAAGGTATCAAAGATAAATTTTGTCTGGATAAAAAGTCCTGAAATAATGCCTAGCAGTTATTTTCCTAAGACAATTTATTACCAGAACAAAACTTACTTGGAAAATAAGTCTTCTCACATCTTTTGGCAGAACCTCACATATTTTAGTAAGATGCAATCATTTTCTCCTACAACAAACTTCTACCCTTAAGAAATCTTAGTACAAAAAGTCACTCGCACTCAACTCATATTTAGTGACAAAATTGGACCGATGTCTCTAATGGGACGCTTAGCCTAAATACAGCATTGCAGGATGATTGCCCAGTTCATTCACTGCTAAATCCTTCTTCCACAAAATTAAATTGCAAAGAAAGCAGAAGTGGGCCTTTAATCACATAAAGATTCAAGAGAGAATCCTTGTTAAATAGTAGGTTTGTTACCTCTGATGGTGACAGATCAACAATTCCTGACTGTGATGGTTACTATTTTTTCAGTCATGTGGCAGATCTTTACAAAGACCTTAAAATTTTCCCTATTTATAATTTTATTTCTACTCCCTAGTTTTGTTCCAGCCGTTTACTTCAACTGGTTTTATGGTTGTCCAACGTGAAATATGACTAGTTGGTGTATGACATGTTACCTCTGCAGTGTATGAACATATTTTGGTTCCTACAGCACTGAGTCAGCATTCTGATGAGTTAGCATTTATATTCCCGACAGCTGTTTATTCCTCTCAATGTAATTTCAGAGATAAATGTCCAGAAGGGATTTGCTGCCCTAGATCTATCAGAAAACATATTTAAGATATTCTGTGGTATTTAAATCATAAAAAAATACTATTCAGTAATGCTAGGACTAAAGTGTTTAATTTTTAACATTAAATAACTGATCTAAACCTTACTATATTATTTTTAAATATAATGTGATAAAAAGTCAAAATATTTTTATTTTCTGTGCGAAATTGCATCGTTGGTTTCTAGGGACATTATAAATTTAAGAAACATACTGAAACTTCCAGCAGTATTTTTATTTTACTCCTTTTATTCAGAATTGAGAAAGTATCCTTGAGAAGAAGTGATAGGAACCCATCCAATAAAGGACCAAACTGTTCCTGGAATAGCTGATTGATTGTGTCTTACTAAAGCCATGGGACTAGTTGGCACAGTGGAACATAAATCTTGATAGAAGACAAGGATTTGCTGCATTCTGAAATTCTTCGGGTAATGCTGCAGGGTTATTTTGGTAAATATGGTGCAGGCTATGGACATTCCTTTGCGCTCATGTTTTACCTACTGGTTTTTTGGTTTTAGTAGTCTTGCAAAGTAGTGCAGATGGCGCAGAGTAGCATGGATTATATTTTCCTGCAGCAGCCCTTTGGGCTCTGTAGGGTGCACTACCTGTGTTTACCACAGTGGCCTTATCTTTGGATTTTAGTAAGAGCAAACTCTTTCTAGATGTTTCTTCTAAACACTCTTCTGTTAGACCTGGGTTTGCTGTGTGGCAGGGAAATTACACCTACTGTTAGTGAGATTACAGAAGTGTATGTTAGCCCTGCAATAATAAAGTCCACTTCTGAATCCCATTAAAATAATTATTTTGGTCATGTCTGATAATAATGGATTCTACAGATTCTATATGATTTTGAGAAAAGACTTAAAAATAATACTTAATTAGTCTGTTTTCTATTGTTTCAAACTTTTTTTCTTGTCTCAAGACAAAAAGTGAAAAGGGATTTGAATATAACTTCTCTAAAAGTTAAATTCATATCCTCTGTTACTTACCTTTTGCTTTTTCCTTCTCTAGTCTAAATCAAATGGTCCCCTTTTAAAAACTGTGGTGTAAAAATATCTTTGCTTATTAGAGTAATAATATATTTTGCCTTATATATTGCCTTTTAATTTTATTCCTACTGATATTTTATTTCTTCTTTTCTGGGATAGATTAAAAAGAACAATGAGCAGTATTCAGTACTAGAGTTTTTCAACAGATTCTTTCTGCTCCCTAATATATTGTTTGTTCTTTTGGCTGCTATAGACCACTAATCATCAGTTCTTACTGAGCTTTCTATATTAGGGCAAGTGCTTTTTTTTTTTTCCCCTCCCATGGTAACTATAGATTTAGTATTAAAGATAATAGGCCACATTAACTTGCAGGCAATTCCATTCATCTCAGTTGTAACTGTGTCCATAAATGAAAAGACAAACCAATGAATAAAACCATCATGGTTACTACTCCAAAGTAAGACTTCTAAAATACAAGCAGTACTTTTGATGTTCATCTCTTTACACCAAAACTTGAATGTTATTACCCTAGGACTTTTTGCCCAAATCCTTACTTAGGTCAATAAATATTCTAAAATCAATTCATAATCCTGTGTCTGCATTTGCCAGTTTTCTTCTGGCTTTGTAAAACATCCTGAAGATTTCAGGGGCCGTACTGTAATATGTGTGTTCAACATTCTTAGATTTAAGAGTAGTGAAGAATGGGCATCAGGGTCAATATATTTTTATTAAAGGTGTTTTAAGTTTAATGCTTTGCTTGATGCCCAGCTTTTGGATATTACATGTTTTATTTATAGCTCAGTCTTAAAAGAAGTTAAAAAAATGTAATTTGATTAATTGAAATGCTGCTTTAAGTGATTGTGCATATTGCTCTGTCTCCTGAGAAATGATTAGCTTGCACAGTAAACATCTACTATGCTTTCAGTGCAAGAACTCTAAAAATTTTGCACTGAGATTCGCATGACTATTCATGCAATATCCAACACACAAGTTTTCAAACCACGGTACAGTATACATTGTGAATTACACCGAAAGCAACAACAATACTTTTGTTCGTTTGTTTTCATAAGCTGAGTATGTTTCTCAGTAATACTGTTACGAGTCTTATTTGTATGACTTCAGTGGCTACAGTTCCCAGGTCAGAGTAATACACGTGTATTCTCTCCTCAAAGTATTTACAATCTAAGTGTGTCTTTATGGAAGTATTGCTATGACAGAAAGGTCTAAATGATGTTTTTATGTGTAATTTAATACATTTTTTCCCCTCAGTGTGCAAGCAGAGCATATGCCAGCAGCACTCTTAAAAGAAATATTTTTATGGCAATTTTATGACTTGGTGCCATTGGGTTAGAGCCGTAGCAAAGAGTATGTAAATATACATAGAGGTGGTCTTTCTAAGTACAACCAGGTCTTAAGACAAGTTTTTACTAAGATGCAGTCATTTTGTTATGAATTAGGGAAATTCAGAGATCAGGAAAAATGTTTTCAAGGCCAAAAGCTGCCTTCATTCTTCTTCTGGTTTTGTTGCCAGCAGTATCTGTGAAGAACAGATAACTGGGTTCTGGATATTTTGGGACATGGGATATTGTGGCAGGAAGCATGCATAATGCATTGCTATGGTAATGATTGCCACAGTTGGTATCTTCTGTGGAAAGAAAAATTTAACTTCTGTGTAAGTGCCGTTAGCTTACATAAGCTACTGCTACTTTAGTCAGAAAAGCCTGTTAGTTATCTAAAATATCTTAGAATTTGTCATATTTCACATTCTGTGTAGCTAAGGTAGCAGTTTGCAGAAGTGACAATTCATATTGTCACTGTGGATGCCCCATCCCTAGATGTCTTCAAGGCCAGGCTGGACGAGGCTTCAAGCAACCTGGTCTAGTGGAAGGTGTCCCTGCCCATGGCAGGGGGATTGGAACTAGATGACCTTTAAGGTCCCTTCCAACCCAAACCAGTCTGTGATTCTATGATTCTATGAAAATGCAGGTTATTACCCTGAGCTGAGCAGGCTATTAAAGAAACAGTCTTGTCTTTATTATGACATACTATACTTAAAATACAATTAACTACAGTATCTGATAACTGCTAACGTTCCAACACTTGCATGAGATTTCAGTAACAGGGTGGAAAGTAGTTTTAATGGTATTTCTAAAATGGAAATCTCTAAAATGACTCGTGAAAGACACTTGTTCTGACATCTTTATTTGCTTTTCTCTTCTCATCCTTCATTTCTCTTTTACACTTCTTTCTACTGCTGACTATAGCCATGGCTTATCTGTTCCAGGTTCCAAACTGAGATGAACAGCTTCCTGTCAAATAAGCCAATGCTACTGGATGAATTGACCTTGACATGACTGCTGTGATGCCAAAGCCACAAGCTAACTGGTAACAATTGTTAGGAATGTCAATGCTAATTTTTATTGTCGATGCATGTCATACAAATATCAGGTGGTAAGGAAGCACAACAGTGCAGTCCCTTGGTTCATCAAAATCTAATCCTCTTGAACCTCAGTAAACATTTGGGATCAGACATAACGTGAATACAACCTTTTCCATATACCTGTTACCTGCTGTATTAGCTCACAATTTACAAAATGTGTTTGCACTAAAAATTCATGCAGAATTAGGGATGGCACCCTCAGCAGTAATTCTGGCAATGACTTGGGCATGCCAAGTAGCAGGTGTTTGGAGGAAGCCAGTCAAGGTTTTGTCTCAGTAATTGCTGGCAAGATATGGCTGTTCCTGCTTTTCTTGATCCTTGATTGCATTGGCTCAGTACATCCACTCTTGCAGAATACTCTCTGTGAGGAGGTGCATAATCCATGACAATTTTTTCTTATAGATTCTTCCCACATAAATTTCATTGGGAGAGCGGGTTTTGTTTTCTATTTCCAATGTCACTCCGAATCATTCAGATGTGGAGAAAAACATGACACCTCATAAAGGAGCTCTGTATTTCCATACTGAGCACGTCCTTAAAAGCTCTTCTAGGGCTAACTACTTCTCTAAATAATCACTGGAAGAAGGGAAATGTGAGGTAGAACAAAAGGAAGCACCAGGGTCTGCAATTTCCTTTTTAGTTGCTATTTTACAGAACACCTATCCTCCCAACTTCTTTCCCAGACAAAACATAGGAGTGTGGTAGGGGGAAGGAATGAGACTAGTACCATTTAAGCCTGTAAGCCTACTTTCAGAATAAAGGGCATTAATTTGGACATACAGAATTGCTCTGTACAGAATATGGGGTACAATCAATACTGCTTTTTAAAAACACTGCATGGCATTGGCAGCACCGAGAGTTGACTGGAATGCTGCTTTATGTTTCTACACAAGAGTTACTACATCAGTAGTGTAAACAATGTATTACAATTATGTTTGAAAACTACAATGTCTGGATTTCAGTGGAGAGATTTCCTTCGTAGCTCAAGGCATCTGTGCAGGTTTTGGCTGGACACCTTTTAGAAGCAGTGCATGATGTCATGTTCAGGGTACCCTACTGCAGCTTAGTTTCCCATGCTTGCATATCTTATCTTTTAATTCTCACCCTCTCCTTTTTTCTTATCTCCTTCCATAAGCTGTTTCTTTTCCAGAATAAAAAGTTCCAGCCTGCTGAATTATTTTTCCTATGGAAACTATTCCGCCCCATGTGTTTGATCATTGTTGCCTTTCTCTGAACTTTTTCCAGATCTAATGTAACATTTTCAAGATGCAAACACCAGACAGTATTCCAGGTGTGAGCAAACAGTGGCATTATAGACTGGCATAATTATATTTTCTGGTTAGTTCTTTTTCCCTTTCCTAATAATTCCAAACATTTGCATTTTGGGACTGCTGACATTCACTCAGTTGATGTTTTTATGAAACTGTCTATCTGTCACAATCCCAAACTTTCACTTCTGTGTGGTAACAGGCAGCTCAGAGCTCATCACTTTATTCATAAAGGCAAGAACACTTCTGCCCACGTACATCATTTCACATTTATCTACGCTAAATTTCCTCTGCCATTTTGTTACCCACTTAGTCTTAACGCCCATCTACAGTTCTGTGCATTCAGCCCTCACACTTCCTACATTGAGTAACTGTGTGTCCTCAGAAAACTTTTCCACCTCACTGATAAGACCTTTTTCTAATCAAATTTTTAGTTTGTTAAGAATCAATCCTCTGCAGAATTCCACTGATGACTTCTCTGTATTGTCACTATGCTCACGTGGTTGAAGGTTTGGGAGGGGGCTTAATTGTGGTGCTGGGGAACATGGTATTGAGGGCTGATCTGTAGGGTGTTACAGAGCTGTGCAGTCCCTTATTTCAGGCTTTGCATAAGGATCATTTGCAGTGCTGTACTATGCTCTGTCTCTTGCAATGGGAACCTGCATACTGGCTAGAGCTAATCGACCCGGTCTCTGGCTTTTGGGTCATCTGTGCCTGACACACAGGTCAGGAACTGACCACTTTCCAGCAGTGGAGGACTCTGCATCTTCTGTCAAGATTTTTCATTCACTAAAGTCCTCTTGAAAGGGGCTTTTTCTTTGTGCAGTCCTGCCTTATGGCCTTTGCCTGCCATGTGGTTTGACCCCCATGTTACGTATCCCCCTTCATGTGATCAGATACATGAAGTCTCACATGTAAGAAAGAACAGACTTCAGAAGTCTAACTTGCAGTAGGAGGTCGGGCACTAATAGTCTTTGTCAAATGAATGCCAGGGCATAGAAAAAGTATTTTAGAGCAAAGGCACTCTATGAAATATGATTTGGTTTGATATATGTATGCATGAAAATATAGGAACCATATATAATCTGTTGGAAGTGAGTGAGTTAGTAAATCAGATAAAGCTGAACTTTTAAATGGCTGTTGGTTTCTATTTGGTTCAGACTTCATGGGCTTGATTTACCACTACAGTACACTTAATTTTGTATTTGCATATGGGAAAGTGGGTACGAATGTTTCCAAGTCAGCAAGGAATTATTTCCGAAGTGTCAAAATTATTGTCTCCCCGACTTTGGGCTTGTACTCTTCACTGGGTTGTGTTTGGATGCCGTTTGTCCCTGTGTGGGGAGCACAGACTCCAAAATAGTATTTTGTTTACACATGCAATGAAGGAAAGGCCGTATTTGTCACTATGCCTTTGCAACATCATAGTTATGTTTGTATTGATTGATAAGAACATAAACTCATTCAGTGATATTAGCAAATCAAACCAAGAAATTCTTCTAAACCTCTTACATACATTCTCTAGGGGTGGGGGTGTATCATGTCCAGGAAAACTGAGCAAACGAATTATCACTAGGAAAAGTTATGATGCTGTTACAATTCTAAATAATCATTCGCAGCAAAGATTTCCAATAGGTAGCCGGGGAATTTTGTAACAACTGGGATGCAGTACCATCTAGTGGCCAAAGCGAGCAGGACCTTCTCCGACACTGGTACCTTGTATTTTCAGTATTAACTGCAAATGCTGCATAGTTGCTGCTTGAGTTTATTATTATTACTATGGTGCAGAAAGCATCCTTCTACTTTTAATAGATATGTAACGTCCTGGATAACCTTGCAACTCTTAACACCCAGCTTCTTCTCAACACAGCTGTCTGAATCCTGGGATTTTGACTGGAAGGGACAGAAGATACTCAAAAAATATCTTTTCAGTTTCAAATCCAACATTGTTTTGGTTTGGGTGGTTTTTTTTTCCCCCAGTTACTATTTCACTGAGAATTCATTGCACAGAAAAGTAAAATCTATCTCTGAAACAAATGTTTAAGGAATTTCTGAACTATTACTTTCCGAATGGTATGGAAAATGAGATAAGGCCAATTTACTACACTCATTCAAGAAGCCTGATACTGTAACACCTTCTCGATCATCCTGTCTCAATGTGATTTTACTTTTTATAACTCAGTTTTTCAAATTGTTAGAAAACAAAATGTTGCAGTTACTTAGCTAGACCAGAAGCTTTTCAGATTAACATACAGTATAGATAATCTGATGTTTATATGATGAAAAAGTAAAAAGTTAAATAGAAATTTATATTTATAAGCATCAGATTGCCATCTTACAGAAAAAATACAGGTAATTCTTTTGTGACTGCTGGACTATAGTTCTTTGTCAGACAATTGGGTCTTTGTCCTCCAACAGTGCTGAGATTAATGCATTAATTTAATTCTTTGATTGTGCTCGCTGTGGTCTTACCAAGTTTCTGAAAGAACACAAAACATGTGCCAAAATGCCCTAAACATCCTAATTCCTAAATTAGTAATGATGTCTAGAGGTATCAGATGCCAAGATATGACTGTCCAAATAAACAGTAAAAATCTGGTGCTGTGGCTTACCTCTGCACTTCTTCCTGAATAAATGCTGTTTACACAAGTTGTACACATTATTTTTTATTATCTAAAGCAAAGCAGTGACAGTCTCCTTTCCAACAGGACTTGTAATTAGCAGTGAAGTTTTGCCACACTTAAGCTTTTTTTCCCCAGTGGAAAAGGTTGAATTTCAAATGTTGAAAACCATTTTATTTAGCTGTAAAATGCAATTCCAATAGATCTACAGTAGCACAGAGCCAGAAGACATGTGATATAGTTCTGTCTGGCATCTTTGTGAAGGTGTTCGTGGATAAGCTACTTGCCCTGTCAAGTCCTAGACCAGAACACAATATGCAAACCCCAAAGTTCCTCACCCTCAGCTGTGTCAAAGGTCGCATTTTTATTGTATCCATCAGAAATGCTGGAGCTGTCTCAGTAGGAGAAATTGTGAAAGTAGAGCCCGGTATCATTATTAGGGCTCTCACCTTTAAATGAAAAATTACCTGTGAATATGCACACCTTTTGCATCTTTAATTTTGTTTTCTTCTTGCCCAAGATGCTTTACTGACCAAGGTGTATAAAAGGCTATAGTTGCGTACTCTTGACTAACAGGATCATCTTTGTGTTTAAAACTGAGGTGATTTTTCTCTTCCCAGACATGAAATATAAGTGTATGTGCCATCTGTTCTGCAGTGATAAGACTCTCATAACTTAGATAAACATAAAAACATAGCTTTACAATTGCTATGTAATTGTGTAACATCTTTTATTATCTGTATTACCAAAGTACTTTAGCTCACCATGATGCTCCCACTAACATCCTCTGGAATTTTATCATTTACTTCAGAGACAGGTAGTTCTTGTCCTTGGATACAAGGTGTGCCTGGCATTTTTCTGTCATTGGAAAAAAGACTCTACAAATGATTGAGAATATTTACAAATATCGGGAAAAGGGCAGTGAAGCTATTTTCCATTTTCTCTTTATGCTCATCGCTTCTTTTCTAACTACTGCTATGTATTTCTCGTTGTCTTTATGCACCCCGTAGTTGTGCGCTGTTGTATTTGTGGATGGTGCTTTCTGGTTGCCTTGTTGATAAGAGTCCCTGCAACTGTGGTTTGTACTGTGTGAATTTATGCAAGATACACGCTGGTGGCACATTTGCTTTGCTTCCAGATCTCAGTCTCATTTTCTTCACAAGGGGGGTTGTCATTTTCACCAATTCTTACAAGCACTTGAGAGTCCCTTCTCCACAAACACTGTGTTGATTGTGTAAGATTTTCTTTCTGGTGTTGACTCAAGCGTGGCGCTTCGAGAAGTAACATAAGCCAGTTAGTTCCCTGTCATCTTTTTCTCTTGGGTGGAGGAGTGAGAGCCTACAGCAGAAGGTGTGGAAAGATCGGTGCTTTTTTAACCTCCTGTCAAGGCATATTGTTTTTCCCAGGACACTGGTGTTGAAGTAAATAGTGTGCTCACACGTTTGTCTTTTCACTGAGTTCTCTGTTTCCACTAGAGGTGACTATTCCCTTCTTGCTGTGTGATTTCTGGGGCTACATCAACTTCTGCACTTAACAGTGATACACTGCAAGGAGAGCATAGCCCCAGCATCTTTTTTTCTTCTTCCAGAGTATATGCAGGACCGATACAACATATGCTCTGTTATCAGGTGGAACGTATATAACAGTCTTAGAGTGGGATTATCTGACCCTGCAGATGCTGATATTGTCATGTTTTATGGTATGTGGTTGATTATTTTAGAATTGTCAAGTATTTCCAACATAGTCTGCCTCCAGGAAAGCTTTTGTATTTGTCTTTTACTTCCCTAATGTGATCCTTTATCTTCTTAATTGGTTTGGTTTTGTAAGTGAATTGTCTTGTGATGTTACAGGACCAATGCTACAGAATACATCTGTTTGTAGCCAAAGCCACATATTCAGATTATGCATGACTGCAAGTCTCCTGGAACTCTTGTGAATGTATATGGAGAAAGGACTTCTGACTGGGATTTTATTAGATGGGGGTATAGATCAGCCCGTAGTGTACAATTTGCAACCCTTGTGTATTGTATCAAGTGTTCTCATATTCTATTACCATTTCATGTTTCACTGCTACTCGTACGACCACAATTTTTTCAACCATTTCCTAGTCATTAAGTTTTATCACACTTCTACAAGCTACTGTAACCCAGTCCCTAGCTGAAACCTAATAAAACTAACCTAGACATGCAAAGATATTATGCCTTATCATTTACAGTTTGCATTCTACTAACAGATCAAAAAACCAGTACAGCTTTTACCTACTTTTCAAGTATTTTTCTCAGGATATAAGTTTCTGTCTTAGCTGGACATATGTAAATTATTTACATTTCTTAACAGCCAATGAGCTGTGGAGAGCTCTAGTCCATGCTCAGCTAGATTCCTTATTGGATTCAGCAAAGCATGATTCTAAACACACAACTGCAATGCCTGAACTGAATACTGTCTACATAAAATGCAGCATTTTAGGATCTTCCAAAGTTTTGTTTGGGTGCTCTTTTTAGGTTCAAATCTCTGAAGCAAGAACTTAAATCCCAGTATCCCAGCATGTATCAAGTTACATGCTGTTCTTCACAGGTCTTCCTCTGTTGCTATTCCTCTTAAAATAAGTAAAAATAGCAGGAACTGTGTTATTAACTTAGGCTGTCTCTCACATTCCAAGAAAGTTTATGAGTAAAATGTACTTCTACGTGTGTCCTTAGTCCTTGAACACTGAAAACTTATCAGTGTCTTCAGTGCATTACATCACTACTGTGTTTACCTGTACTAAAGACCAGAGGTGACCCCCAGCATTTATCAGCATCCAAAGATGTTCATTATACAAACCAGAATTATTATTTACAAATGGCAAGTAAAATCAGATGCAAATGAAAAACTTGAAAGAATCAGTGGTGAAATTCACTTACATAGGAACTAAGTGAGGGGAAATACTATGATCATCAAAGACACCACGACACTGATAATTTTAACCTGTATTTGTTGAGTGAGTGAATCAGTTGTTCCTCAGCAGAAGGACTTCCTTCCTGGTCACTCATCTGACAGGTTTCCTGCAGCTCCATCTCTGATCCAGCCCTCAGTTTTGTTTGTTCTGATAACGCTGGTAATCGTCTGTGTGTACAGTCTGGATAACAATAAAGAAGTTTAATAGCTGATACATAGTTCAAAATAACACCTACAGTTAGATGTAAATCTGTGAGTGACATTGCACCTGGGTAAGTGGCTGTTTTAGGTAAACATAATTTCTTTTGACCTTTTATAGATAAAGTTTTTTCCATATTCGTATTTCCGATAGACTTGAAAGGTACAAGATTATAGGAATTTTGGAAATAAACCTGAAATTCTTAAATTCCTGCCTGGCCAACGAAGAATTGATTTCCTACTGTATCATATGGACTAGTAACAACCAAATGTTTCTCCCCATGGAGTCACTAAGAGCTTTGCTTTGTATTATAATGAGAATTTTACAAGAGAAGAGTAGACGAATCAAGTCTCTCGTGTATTGAAGAATAAATACTGCTATAACACCCCATAAATTACTGTGGGTGTAGTTCTTTGGAATAATGAGACAAAAGAGTTCAAAGTGGTGTTAAACCAACTGTGTGCAAGCGACAGTACATCATTCACTGGCCACGTTTCACTAGCACGGTGTACAGTTTTTGCTGTGAACTGCGTTAGTCCAGAGACTGAGTGACCTCTGGGAACCATGCCACATTTCCAGCACCTGTCAAATGTCTTTCTGCAGGGCATGAAGACAATGGAAACACATTAAAATACCCCTATCTGCCAACACAGGCAGGTCTAGAAAACAGAAATTGGCCCCTGCTGTACATGCAGTTGGTCAATAATGGGGATTGATTCTATTCTGTGTGCTCAGTCAGCCTGCCATAAAGAGTCTCTTTAACAAGTACAGTGGGCAGGACGGCACACAACTGCTATGTTAGCTGGGGTGTTGAAACCACACAGCACAGGCAGAGCAACTTCTCATCATGCATCTAGACAGTATTCCTTCCATTTTGATTCCTTTGTCCTGTCTATCAGCTTTTATAGGGTGGAGAAGAAAATTATTTTAATGGAAATAATAAACAGTGCTCATTTTCATCCTACCTTTCTGTGTACCTGGTAACAGGGTTTATCAAAATCAATCTATAAAAATCCACAACGTGTGAAAATCCATAACGCATAATCCTTTTAATTGAATCTACAACATATGCCTGCATAAATTTAAACATTATGTGCATGACTTAATGTGAATATATAGCATGTGTTTTTCTTTGCCTGGTATCCAGTAGATTATTATTAGCAATAACAGATTCCAAAACTAGCTTTGCACATTTGATATATGCTACTGGGGGAGGGGAAGGAGGAGAGAGTGTAATAGTGGCTGAGCTAAGGCAGCCCGAGGCATTTTTCTGCCTACACAAGGCACAGACAGACAGAATGGATTGGGGACGCTGTTCCAACAGTATCCTTTACTCCTTTGGAAATGTGCAGCATTGGCTTTCTCCTTTTCTTTCTCTATCTACTATGATGTTGTCAGGGAGACAGAGTCCTTGACTTGCACCCAACTGCCGAGGCTATCACCCTTTATAACAGTACAACCCCAAAAACCTTGTACCCACCAGAGGATTTAAATCTCTTCTGTGACTAGCCCCTGCATGAATTGTTTAGGTAGTATAGAATAAAAATCTCCCTGTGCTGTCTCTGCAGTTAATTAAATGGGAGCCAAAACTTCATTCCAAAATCTGTATTCCAAACGACCTGGCTTTATAATGTATTTGTAATCCATTGTATTTAAATTTGTATGCTTTTTAAAAAAAATACAGGGTAAAGAGGCCCTAAGTAGCCTTTTCATAACGTGATTGTCCATGAAGTACATTCTACATTTATTAAAATCCACAACAACATTTGTGAACCTCCTTCGATTTTCTTGTAACTGCCATAAAACCACACTGCAAATTGATCTTGAAAAAATACACTGAATGGACATCTGTTCCTAAGTGAATGATGGTAAAATATCTGTTGCCTTCTTGAATAATTGTATCTCTAACTATCAATTTTAAAAGTAATCACGTTTTTAAGAAAGGACACAGAATACAGCTATTTTAAAGGTCAAAATTGGTTTAGATTTTAATATTTCTTATTTAACTTATTAAAATTCATACAGTACTCAGACTTAATGTTTTTATTTATAAGTAGTTGCAATAATAAGGTGTTTAAACCTGTTACTGAACGGGTTAGTAAAAGACATTAATGTTACCCTTAAATTCTAAAAGGACATTCTGTATATACGCCTTAAGCACAACCCTTTAGTCATTGCAGAAAACTCTAGCTGACTTGAAAGACTCCAATTTGGGGTATAACAGACGCAAAAATTAAAAGTAGGTCACTAGGATATAATTGTAAACATTCTGCACATATTTTTTCACATTGTCTTTGCTAATATCTAGCAAAACATTGTTTCTCAAATAGGTATGAGTAGTGCCTGATGTTCAAATAACATTTTTATTAACTGCAATTGTACTGTTGATATTTAGTAATGCAATCTTTTTCATGCAGTTGTTAACAGATAGGGATAGTAAATAATGTGACTTACAAGAAAAATGTGACAGGTATCGATTACTCAGGCACTGTGCCTACAGAACTTCTCAACCTATTTTTGAATATTTCAGAAATGGGAAGGAAAGTGAAAGATCAATTATACATTTCTGAGCTAAGCGTTGTCAGTAGTACTTAGGAATCCTTTTCCCTATCCTGACTCTTCCTCACTAGTGCAGCAATATTAATATACAGTATTTTCCTATCAGTTTAAATGTTCAAAGTGTAACAATAACGTATCTTTATTTAATCCATTGTCCTTCCCGTTATTTTCTCTTTTATAACCAAGATCCATAAAGACAACAAGTACTCTCTCTTGTTTAGTGCAAGAGAGAAAGTAAACACTAATTATAGCAAATAACTATTAGTGTCAAAGGATTCCAAGACATTACCAATATACACTTAAGCATTTCAGAGCAGACAGTGACCTTACCTTCATAGCCAAGGAGAAAGCATGTCAGCAAGTTAGGGCACACCTCCTCCAAAATGGAACAAAAAGCAGAGAAAGCACTTGGGCCTTTTAAAGAGAGTTTATCTAAAAAATACTCCGTCCTCTTCTTGTAGCTCTCTTGCGACCAAATGTCTTTGTATTCCTCCAAGGAAAAGACTCTCTTGTAAACCAAATATGACAGCACTTTGTTCACATCCAGCTCTTCCAGTATCTTCTCTCTCTGACTGCTTGGGATTTCAGAAAGCCACTTACTCCTGTTCTCATGTTCTCTTTTGGTAGATTTTGCACAGTTAAAAAAACAATATTTGGCTGTTCTTCCAAACATTTTGATATTTAAATAGAAAATAGAAAATTCTACTTTTGCACTGATTGTGCAGCACTCAGTATGCGAAGGAAACATAACGTGGATGGATATAATGCAAATACATACTGCCGTCTGCAATTATTGTAATTCCAGCGGAATGAGGAAGGCCTACGTACAAATTATAACGAAATCTAGCTCAGTGCCTGCAGCCTCCTAAGAGGATTACATTACACTAATTAGCCCTGTACATGTGTTAACAGCTTCTGAACCGTAATGATGAGACGGAGAATTGCTTAGTTACTGTTACTTTTTAATTCTGTAACTGATCTTCAAAGATATCCCTTTGCAAAAAAATAATTCAGTCAAGAAGACTGAAATAATGTGTACAAGCTGGCACAGCACATAAAATAAAGTGCCTTCTGTATACTTTAATTTTGTATTCCTCAGGGGCCATACCCAAACAACAGTCTAAACGCCCTCCACTTCTTATTCTTTCATAAAATATTTGCATTAAATTGCAATGGAATTACACATTTAGAAAGGATGGTTTTGTAAATGTATCGTAATCCTATCTGCAAAAGAAAAACAAAAGGTTACGGAATAAGAGCTTTTTGTGAAGGTAAATATCTCACTGATAAGAATAACATTTCTGCATGTTTAGATCTTTAAGTCATGTCCAAGGAAAATCAAACACCACGTAGTGTCCATTTTGTGAGGCAGGTTTAACAGCGGCGATTACTGCAATCCTGGTGGAGGTGTTCTGCCACGGATAATCATTCACTGAGGATCACACGTTACATAACCTCCCTTACACAAATGCTTAATACGTGGACTTCTTGGTCTTGTTTTCATAATTTCTGTCAACATCAATTCCTGCCGCCTCCTCCTTCTGTTTCTTAGTCTGTTTTTGCTATTACTTCCAACTGGTAAGCCATCCATGGCCTCACTCGTGTGGCCTTAACTGTTGTGCAGCCGACAAAGGGATTTAGCCAAGCTTTTAGGAAAAGAAGTTCTACAATATTTTCAGTGCTTATGATCTTAGGATGCACCCACTGTATCCTCCTGTCAGGTTTCCTCTGTCTCTGAAATTTCAGGGGTCTATCAGTCGGTGTTAAAGTTGACCAGTGATGATATAATAATTTAGGGATTTTATTGTGTGTATCACCATCCAAACAATTAACTAGGCAGGCTTCACAGAACTGTTTGGAAGCATTGCCTGTCACCTTGTGGTTGGTTGTGGATGTAACAAGCCTCCTGTGTGACACGTTATCTGGAGTAAGGAGGACTGGAATTACATGTTATTTTAAGCCATATTAATCGTCCCAGTTTAGAATGTTATGGCTTATTGACCACAGCAGTGAGACTCTTGTGCTGCTTCTGTGATCATCTCGAAACTACTCAGGCAGAGCATTGCATGGCATCGCACACCGCGTGGAGGCTGCCCTGCTTGGGGGAAGATGGGTGGTGAAAGGCATCTGCCATCCTGTTAGGCAGGCAGCACAGCTGAACAAGGTAATAGGCAGTAGGCAGAGAAAGTAGCCAACTTGTACGAAAGGCCTGGCACACCTTCTAGGCAACCTTTAAAAGTAAGGGCTCCTTTATAAGCCTCCTTTGATTACCAAACCTCCATGGGGCTAGTACAAATACTAACACCACACACCCCCACCTTCTTTCCGTATTCTCAGTGAAATCCCATGTTTTTTCTTCTCTCCAAGTTGTTTCTCTCTGCGAAGTTCTACTACTATTAATCCTGCAATACCTCAGCAGGTAAAAGATCCTGATAAAGCCTGGTGCCCCACGTGTGTTGGACAGCATCTGATGCAGCAGCCTTCTCAGCCGCTCTAACTTCTGATGGTAAGTTTTTCCATGACTTCAGCAAACGCTGGAGTAAGCCCCAAGTTACAGGCTTTGGATTCATAAGCCAGTGCCCAGAGGTGAGCTACAGAGGATGTAACCTGAATACACTTCTCAGGGTCTAACCTCACAACTCAGTCTGGGGGGGTTTGATTGTGCTGATAGCACTGATTGCTATTGGTATCCTATATGGAGTAATAAATTCTGCACAGTAGTGAATTTAGGAGTTAAAAAAAACAGGTAACCTGTCAGATTAATAATGAAATGAATTTTTACTGGTAGCTATAGAGGATGTCCTATTTTCACACATGTCCGTGGCAGCTCTGCCCGCGATAGTCCATCCTCGAAGAAGACTGACCTTGCTGTAATAAGTAATGCACATAGGGGTTGGTCAGTTGTATCTCTCCAGAAAAGGAAAGAAGAATTGGTGCAAATTTTAGGCCACACCTTAAATCCTGTGTCCAGTTATGGGCTCCTAATGACAGGAAAGACACTGGGGTACTGGAGCATGTCCAGGGAAGGGAACAGAGCTGGGGAAGGGTCTGGAGCACAATTTCTGTGAGGAGCAGCTGAGGGAGCTGGGGGTGTTCAGCCTGGAGAAGAGGAGGCTCAGGGGAGAACTTATTGCTCTCTACAACTCCCTGAGAGGAGGGTGCAGAGAGGGGCGGTTGGGCTCTCCTCCAGGTGACAAGTGAGGGGACAAGAGGAAATGGCTACAAATTGTGCCACGGGAGGTTTGGATTGGAGATTCGGAAAAATGTCTTCACTGAAGGGCTGTCAGGCGTTGGAAGGGGCTGCCCAGGGAGGTGGTGGAGTCACCGTCCCTGGCGGGATTTAACGGAGCGCATTTAGAAGGTGTAGGTGTGCTGCTTAGGGATTTGGTGTCATGGCGGTATTGGCAGTGTTGGGTTAATGGTGGGACTTGGTGATCTTAAAGGTCTTTTCCAACCTACGGATTCTATGAAGTGAAAAATGTGCACAGGTATCAGTTTGCTGAGGGATATCCTCAGTATACCCTAATAACAAAACTAGTTAAAAACCCCCCAAAACATTAAAAAGTTTAGCTGGGGCAGAATGACTAGGAGAATTAACGAGAAAGCTGTTAGAATATTGGGGTGTTCACGTGAGAGAGGAGCCCCGTGCCAGGAAACTGCCGCGGGCGGCCGGCACGCTGGGAAGCGGCGGCA
>NW_010230257.1:19747-20717 GCF_000690775.1 Eurypyga helias | reverse complement strand
CCGCCCCCTCCTCCCCCTTCTCCCGGCCGGGGCTTCCCTTCCCCGCCTCGCTCCCTCGCCGCGGCCTCCAACGATCCCTCAGCGCCTTCCCCTCAGTGTCGTCCTCTCCTCGCCTTGTTTGTGTGTGTGTGTGTGGACAGTGCCACCCCCTTCTCCTTCTCCCACGTCCTCGCCCTCCACCATCGTCCCCCTGCGTGGGTTTGCTGTGGGGGTTTGCCTTTGTGTTTCAGCGGTGCCGTCCCTCTTGGCATTACCCTTGCGCGTGTGCTCTGTAACAACAGTCGCCTCCTTTGCATTGCTTGTGTGTGCCAATGGAGGCATCCCCGTTGTCTCCTCGCGTGGCTCGCACGTGCTGGCACTGCGGTCACGGTTGCCTCATTGCATTGCTTGTGCGGGTCGGCACTGCAGTTTCCATCACCTTCTCCCATGGCTGGAACGCGTTGGCACCATAATCAGACTTGGTTCCATGAGTTGCTTGCGTGTGTTTGCTGTCCAGTTGCAATCGCCTTCCTTGCATGACTTGCATGTGCTGCCACTACAACTCCAGTCGTCTCCTTGCGTTGCCATCCCAGTTGCCTTCTCCTGTGGCTTGCATGCGCCGGCACTGCCATCACAGTCACCTCCTTGCATTGCGAGTGTGCTGGCCGTGCAGCCTGACTCACCTTTTCGTCTTGCTTGCGTGTGTCAGCAGCGCTGGCCCAGTCGCCGCCATGCGTTGCTCGCATGGGTCAAGGCAGCCAGTGGCAGCCCAGGTGCTTGGTTAGCTGCTGGTGGGGATGGTGTGTCCTGACCGGATGTCCCTGCTATTGAACTGGTTGCACTTCCTGTGTTCAAGATGCTTAAAATCCCCAAGAAGTTTGCATGTGAGGCAGTAAGTGTGCCCACTGGGGCCCAGACCCAGGTGGGGCGCAGCAGGGAGACCTGCAGGTTGGATAAATAGTTTCTGCTTGTGTGTGGGTGGGCAGTAAGT
>NW_010230257.1:0-19708 GCF_000690775.1 Eurypyga helias | reverse complement strand
AACAGTGATCAGACCTCGTCAGCACAAGTAAGGAGCAGAGCTGGTACTGCGGGTACAACAGTGATCAGACCTCGTCAGCACTGGGATTGTGCCTGATTTACAGCCATGTGTTTCTGGCAGTTAGATGGTTTGAGATGTCCCTGTGTGAGGGAGATAGTGCTGTGCTTACTAGGAGGATAGATTTCTGAGCCGGAGGGCTCTTACCCAGATCGGATGGAAAGGAAGAGTTTTTGGGGGGAGCTTTCCCCTCTGGTTTGCTGCTGTCCATTGGGAATAGTCCAGATCTGGCCACTGGTGCACAGACACATGCTTTCAGCTTTCAGTAGGGGCCTGCTCTTCTTTTGTTTTACAGGTTGGTTGGGGCTTTTTTTCCTGGTTGCATGAGCCTAGATATAGTTTTAATGGCTGGGTAGCTGGTGCTTCTCTCAGTTTTAAGACCTCATGTAAAGCTTACTACAACCATCTCAAGCTTGACCATGTTAAGATAACTTAAATTAATATAAACTAATTAAAATAAGATAGTTGAAAACATTTCTTAGGAAAACATGGTGGATCTGTGATGGTTTGTGTTTTATTGTAGATGCCATTGAAGAAGTTGTGTTCCCAGCTAGGAGGGTAGAATTTGCAGGTTATTCCAAGTCTTGTTTCAAAAAATCCATGACTATACCAAATCAGAACCACCTTTTCACAACTAATGCGAAGGATGTTGGGGGTGGTGGAGGAGGTGGTGGAGTAGAGAAACTGAGTACACTTATTGATAGGAACCAGATGAGTAATTTTTACAAGGATTGGGGAGAGTTCTGCCACCTCTCTGGTTAGCACTGCTGATGCAATTGTAGTAAAAAATCTTTATACGGTGTTTTTAAACATCTTGAGCTAGTCCCCTCAAAACTAAGTCATGGTATTGGGAAGACTTCTGAAAGAGGGCTTCTATGTGATCTTTACTCTCTAACAAACTTAAGACAGGGAAGAAGAGTTTGGAATGATGTTTTCTTTGGTGGTTGTACAGTTGCCAGCTGAAATCAGTACTTACCTGTGTCATAAAATGAGACAGTGCATTTAGCCTTTGCTTGTCTTTATTCCCCTCTTCCCCAGTGGGTGGTGAACAAATAAGTTCAATAGGACGAGGCCTCTGTGTCCTGCTGGGCATTTCTTTGGAAGACACGCAAAGAGAACTGGAGCACATGTAAGTCACATCTTTCCTTTTGCCTTGTACTCTCTCATTTCTGCATTTCTGACACTGAATCAGTGATACTTGTGCAGTAGCCAAACAAGTGGGTCACTCCAGTTGGGAATTTCAAGTTTGCCTGTTAGTTCCTTATCAGATTTTACCTTGAATACATTTTTTTAGTTAGAGTTTTCTTCTTATGTTCCATTGAAAAAAAAAAATCTGTTTCCATTTCCTGTCTATGTGTTTTTTATCAAGAACAGACTCAGAAAGGAAGAAATCAACATGTGTTTTTCTAATCTTCCTTTTTAAAATAGCTGTCCTTTTTATTGTATGAATTAACCCCAAAGGAGTCAGTCCATCAAGGTTGGGATGTACCAGAAACCTCAAACTCTCATTTTAGCTTGCACCTGAGAAGCTTTGTTCTTCTAAAAGGCTGGGTAGCCTCATCAGTTACTTTTCTGTAGAAGTGATTCAATTTTGGTAGTCTGGAGGGCCGTGTCTGTCCATCTGTTCCATGGCCACAAAATACTGTGATTCATCCAGCAAACATGTGCAAGGAATTCTTCAGGGGGGCTTCTTCTGTCTCCTTCAGATTGTTCCTTGTTCTAGGGCTGACCTCAGTTCTTATGAAGGCAAAGAAGAAACAGGCAATAGAGCTAACTGGTGTCAAGAAGAGGAAAGGCTTAGGCAGTGAAGAGAGAAGGAATGTGGGTGAGGGTGAAAACAACCCTTAGCAGATGTGGAAGAGAAAGTAGAGAGTGAGGTGAACTGAAGGACACCAAAGATCTCACATAAACGTGTGAAACTTGTAGAGAATTGCAGCAAAGCTGAAGGTATTTTTATTATGACCTGCTCCATTGGCTCGCCTTACTGTTCACCTCCTCAGTGTGTAACATTTGCTCTATTGTTGTTTCTCATTCCTACCTTGGTGAATGTGAAAGGTGCTTCTGAATATTGCAGGCTGATCGTAGTGACTGTGCTCTCAACACCAGGCTGTTTGGATGACTGACGCAGGAAGGGCAGGAAGTCAGCATCTGAAGAAAAAGAATGAAAGAAATCAGCTTAACCAAACCCTTCAAGTCCTATTAAAGGAAACTTAGTAATCCTGTAAATGAAAAAACAACTGTCTTTATCATTAAAACACAGCAGCGACAAAGATGGAAGCCTGTGTGCTGGGGCCTTCCGAGGTTTTTAACCATCCACTTCTTTCAGGAGTCAGTTCTGTTTGTCTTTGACACACACAGATTGGCAAGGTTGGTTTTTGTGACTGCCTCTGGGGGATTGGACTAGGTAACCTTTAAAGGTCCCTTCCAACCCAAACTATTCTGTGGTTCGATGATTCTGTTCTGTGGCCATAACAAAGTCTCACCTTTATTTTATACTAACTGCTTCACCTTTGTTGCAACGTAAAATGTCTGGCTGACAGCTGCAATTGAAATGTTTTGCACTTGATACGCTCCCTTGTTTATAGATGCTGCCGATTTGTAGCAGCTAAAAGAAGAAACCAAAGTCGGGAGAGTGGCTTGCATGCAGTCTCGTTATCAATCTAAATCCAGCCATAGACTGGGTTGTGAGCCTGCCTGCTGCTTCTCAGGATTCATTTGTGAAAGTCTCCTTGTCCTCTCTGAGTATTCAAACCAGTCAGTTCTGCCCCCAGATCCAAAAATCAGCCTTAATACAAATACAAACAAGTCCCAGTCACCACTTTGCCACCACCTGCAGTTCTGCACTCTTCCCTGCCTTCCTCCTCTCATCCATGGCCAGCAGGCTGAGGGAATTGATTCTCCGCTCTGGCAAGGCCCTTCCTGGAGTACTGCATCCAGCTCTGGAGCCCTCAGCACAGGAAAGGCATGGATCTGTTGGAGCAGGTCCAGTGGATGGCCACGAAAATGCTCAGAGGCTGGAGCCCCTCTGCCATGGGGACAGGCTGAGAGAGTTGGGCCTGTTCAGCCTGGAGAAGAGAAGGGTCCAGGGACACCTTATTGTGGCTTTCCAGTACTTAAAGGGAGCTTGTAAGAAAGATGGGGACAGACATTATACCAGGACCTGTTGTGACAGGGCAAGGGGTAGTGGTTTTATACTGAAAGAGTATAGATTTAGACTCGATATGAGGAAGAAATTTTTTACAATGAGGGTGATGAAACACTGGAACAGGTTGCCCAGAGAGGTGGCAGATGCCCCGGCCCTTGAAACGTTCAAGGTCAGGCTGGATGGGGCTCTGAGCAACCTGATCTAGTTGAAGATGTCCCTGCCCATGGCAGGAGGAGTAGGACTAGATGACCTCTAAAGGGCCCTTCCAACCCAAACCAGTCTGTGGTTCTGTGAGTCTGTGATCCTGATGAAGAAGTGCTGTCCTCCTCTGGCTTGTGGGGCTTGGTTTGGAAAGAGCGCTGGGAGGTGACAAAGCTGGAGGAATATCTGTGAATCATGTTTGGAAACAACCATAGTTTAGGATGATCTCATTCCATGTGGAGTGTGATTCCTCAGTGCGGAGGGAGGATTAAAATGCCCAAAGCTATTCCACATGTTAAATAATGTTGTGACACATGAAATCAGATAGCAAAGAGTAATGCTGTCTGTATGTCACTGTGTAACTTGCAGTTACTCTGTGCTGATCTCATGCTCTGTAAAATGATAATGTTAATTAATGGTCTGAGAGTGTAATGTGTGAGGTTGTGGCTCAGTCTAATGTGACAAGATGCCCATGGTTTAGGAAGGAAGCGACAAAGGCATCTCTTGTTATGTGTAGGCAGGATAAATATGCATCTGCCTCCCCTTTTATCTCATCCTATGTGGTAGGCATTAACTTGTACCTGTTGATCCTGCATGGGACACTTTAGGAATTATCTTTTTCTCCTCCTAGGGTTCGAAAGATCTTGAACTTGCGAGTATTTGAAGATGAAAGTGGGAAACACTGGTCCAAAAGTGTGATGGATAAACAGTATGAAGTGTTGTGTGTGAGCCAATTTACTCTCCAGTGCATCCTGAAAGGAAACAAACCTGACTACCACATGGCAATGCCCACAGAGCAGGCCGAGTGTTTTTATAACAACTTCCTAGAGCAGCTAAGAAAAGCCTACAAACCAGAGCTTATTAAAGGTAAGGTCAAAATGTTGGTAAGGTGCTTGATATGGCCAGTGGACTTTGTTTGTACGTGCTGTTCCCCGGCCGTTACTATCTTTCTTCTGTCATTTTTCTGTCTGTTTAAAAGGAACTGTCTTTACAT
The DNA here is from genome assembly GCF_000690775.1 of Eurypyga helias. Classification (NCBI taxonomy): domain Eukaryota; kingdom Metazoa; phylum Chordata; class Aves; order Eurypygiformes; family Eurypygidae; genus Eurypyga; species Eurypyga helias. The sequence goes on along the minus strand of NW_010230257.1, from coordinate 15,311 downwards.
GGCGGTAGATGAGGGAGTGTTAGAGTATTTTCACTAGCAGCCTGGCAGGTTGATCACTCCAGTCTTCCTCTAGCACAAGCCGTTTCCTGGCGTTCCTCTGGAATAGTTTGACACGCAGATGTTCTTGTATTGGTCTTGGCTCTGCAACATGAGCAATGGCTCTGACAACGTCACCCAGAGAGGCTGCAGCCATGAGAACGAACTCTAGGATCAGGCTTCCTCAAAGGCTGGATGTTTCGTGCTGTGTGGCTAGATTAACTCAGGAGGAGCATTTTGTCTGAGACATATGTGGTTAGTCAGGCTCGAAGGCGTCCCCGGTGTGTGATGGACAGCGCAGCTCCATCTGTCACGTTAGTTTTACGTTCTATTAAATGGCAAGGGTGGCACTGGGAGGTGTAATGTGCTACTTGAGAACAGCGTTTGAGTTAGACTGTCTTTTCTCAACTCTGTGCCACATGTAAAACGGTTTTCACCAGAAAATGCCTGGCTTCCCTTTGCATTTGTGCTCTGTCCACCCTTAATATTTTCTGTTTGCTTTCTGGCCATTTTCATATTTAGACTTGAATTTTTGATACACTTGCCCAGAAGACAATAGATGATGGTCAGCTTTACTTTCCTTATGAGCAAAAAAAAGAAGAAAAAGGCAGAAAACTGGCAACTGGGGAAAGATTTAGAGGCTAGTTTCCATATTGACTGTAGACGAAGGTAATTATCCCAGTGCTTTCCAAGGAGGCGCAGTGAAATGCACACATAAAACATCCATGCTGTGTCAGCTTTCCAGTAGCTTGGTATGTTCTTCTAATCAGCATTTGTGATGATAAGGAATATATTTCTGGTACCCCTTCCCTGCATCCCTTTTGGTCCATAACATAGAAAACTTCTGATGAATTCAGAGCATGTGCTTTTTGAATCTTTATTCTTGTTGTTATGACTAAGTTAGGGCCCCTTCCTGTGCCTCTGAAACTGGAGATGGAACTTCCTAGGAAGTCAATGGGAGTAAGACTTGCTCTGGTAAGAATTGATCGGGTTGGACCCTTATGTCCTGGGAAACTGAAAGCAAGTATGGACTTTCTTCTTTAACTTAAATGAGGTGGGAAAAAATTGATTTATCTCTGTATATCTACATCCTTATCCTTGGGCTTTGGAAAATGCTGTTTCTGAAGTACTTTCAATCAGTTTATATTTTGACAGCAGCTTTTTGAACTTCCGTTTTCAGTGTGTAACACACCTGAAATGAATAGCTGCTGTTGTTAAGTGCCCCTATTTTGGCACTTGTTTGCCAGTGCTTCCTGCAGAAAGAGCTTTCTCTTCTGCATTGTCTTTTCATGCCGGAAACGTAGATTTAGAAACCCAGGAGTGCCTGTGCTATTGTGTCCAATAGCACGTGCATTGAAACTGCTGGCGGCATCGAAGCCATCTGTTAATTTGTGATGTTGCTTTCTTTTTACGGTCTGCCAGTCTCCTTTGTGCTGCATCCAGGTCTGTTAGATTCTTAAGCTCGACGTTTCTGTTGTGCCAATTGTTTTGCCAGTGCTTTTTTGTTTTGTTTTCTTGTTTTATCTATTTACTTTTGTGTGTATAAATTTTCTGAAGTTGGTGGTTTCATGGGCAGCAGGCTAAGGTCTGTGGTCGCATCAGCGGAGTTTACAATTGACCTGAGCTGAGGTGGAGTAGAACACACAGCCTTTACACACTGGCAGACTGTATGTGAGCAGGACTGCTTGAGTGTAAGTATAACTTTGTATAATTGTAATACCCGGGCTGTCGTTTAGTCTGGTGTGCAAACATACTGAGTTCTGCCCTGAAAAATCCTAAGGAGACGGGAACCTGACTTGTTGGGGGCTATCCTACATGCTGCCGTGTTACAAAGGATGATGGGTGCACACTGGAAAGGAGCGCTGATGAGTGAGCTGCTGGGCTATTCTAATACTCCTGGTGTATCAGCATGAGGCTCTACCTTCTGTCTTCAAAACCGGCACTCATGTATTTCTCCTACACGTACGCACACACACAGAGCTGAAGTTATTGGGAGATCACTGTCTGATTCTCTGGGTTGCTGTAGGTGCCTTTCCCTTTGATCTTACAAATTGCTTAACACATTTTAGAAGAGTAATTTAATCATTTAAAGTGGAATTTGTATACCTGAGTCAGACAGATCAATAAATGTCTTGCCGTATTGCCTAAGAGCCCTGTGTTTTCTAGTCCTTATATTTTTTCAATAGACTAGTTTGGCTGTTGGAAGTTGAGCTACTACGTGTGGCACTGTTGTAGATGCTGGGCAGGAAACTCCTGGTCTAGCTGGAGCTTGCCAGCTAGGAGCTCAGAATGGTAAATGTTCCCTAAAGAGAAGTGCAAACCATTCTTTCACACCCAGAGCGGGCGGATGTTTGACAAAATCTTGGAGAAGGCTCAGAGCTGTGGCTCCTAGTTTAACACGGATGTTGTAAGACTGCAGGTGGACACTCATGTTGAGGGAAGAGTTGGTCCTTGCTTGTCTTGCTTTGGTGCTTTCTTGAGAAATTCATTCCTAAATACCTGACTCCACTCTGAGGAGCAGAGCTGGTGAATGCAGGTTTGAGTACTCTGTTGTGCAAGCTAATATCCAGAAACCAGGCCTACCAAGGTTTCTCCACATCTCTGTCAGGGCCTTCACTCTGCCTTGAATGTGGATTTAGTCTTCTGAGGCAGTAAGGATTAGCATGGCAAAGAGTGTGGAATATCTCACTCCCTTAATAGCAATATCTGAGAAATATAAGAGGACTGTTCCACAAGGAGGAGTTGAATTCAGATGAAGGTTTTGTGCAAATTGAAAGCAGAATTATTCTCTCTTATTACTTCCCTTCTTGAGTGTTGGTGCTTTGGAGCAAGTGCCCTTATCTGGAGCAAGGGTACCCACATGGGATTAATTAGGAACAACTTAAAGGGACAAGCTTAGAAGTAACTTCTGAATAAAACCAGTATTAAGTTTCTAGGTCATGAGGTATGTCCAGAAGTATTCTGAAAGTAAATTATATCTCATTTTCAAGTCTTTACATCTCAGATGTAGCTTGTCTGTCCCACCTCAGATTAAGATCTTTGCCTCTCAGGAAGGCATGCGTTCCAAATTCTAAAGGAAAAGGAATCCGAAGAGATGGGTGTCCAGCAGAATAAACTTGTCATTTTAGTGATACTTGTAGGATCCTGTTTTATTGCAGAGGATGTTGTGAGGAGGTGACTTGATCAGTCAAGAAGTCTTCAGGTGAGGAAAGATACTTACTGCATTGAAGGGCATTGAGGTATAAGAAGCAGGGAGAGAAATAGTGTTTAAGGTTAAGTTGCTGGTGTCTCTCCTGAATAGTACAGGGTCACAGGATAAATATCCCTAAAGCTGCTGAGGTAACAAGCAACATCCAAGGAGGGTGGATTCTTTCCCCTCCTTTTCTTTTGACTGAAGAATGAAGATCAACCCAGACAAACTATTGGGACAGAGACATGATGTCTTCAGTTTCTTTGTGGTCATGTTTGCACTACAGCAAACACTGGGACAAGGAAAATCAGGTAGAAGAATGTTTTTGAGGCAGGCAGCCAACATAGGGAGATTCTGCTGAAGCAGCATCTCTTCCTAAGGAGGAATTCGGCATTGATTTAAGAAGAATTGGTGAAACCAGGTTTTAGCTTTCCCAAGTTCTTTCAGGCAAGACCAGACCCTGGAGCTGTGGAGAAAAAAGCTGTGTTACAGTGAGGGCACTTTGTGAGAAGAGCTACGTGGACTAATGGACTGCTAGAACCCTTTGATTTTGCTGTATAAGGGAAATGTCAGCACAGAAATCCATAAGTGTTCTAGAAGTGTTTGAGGAAAGCACAGTACTTTGCAGGGACTGTGTTTCCTGAACCTACAGGACACATCAATTTGTGATAAGGGGGTGGCAGCTGCTTTTGACGACAGCACCTTTGCAGTATATTTGAAAGCTTGAAGATGGGGGTATGTGACATTGTCTGAGGATTTTGTGGATAAAGACCAATAAAGGGATTTTGGAATTGTGAAAAAATTTTCTCTCAGGTGCCTTTTAAAATTCTTTGAGAGAATAAGATTGCTGTGACTATTGTGGTGGTTGCAAGGCGCTGAGACCCTTCCTGTCTCTGAGAGGAAGGTCTGCAAGAGAGGCTGTAGAGGAGGTCAGCGTTAGCAGACATTTCTGTTCTAAGTACTGTTTCCATTAGCTCTAAACCTTAAACTTTCTGAGCTCTGGTTCACCTTGACCTGGGATGACCTTGGGTCAGAAGGCTGGAAGCGGCCATGTTTCTTCTTCAAGAAGAGGAAGCAGACGCTACTTGAGCTGCTGCTCCTAGAAGGTTTGCTGTTGCTCCTAGAAGGATTGCTGTTACATATATGTATACTCCCGCACAACATCCTTGTCTCTAAACTGGAGAGACATGGATTTGACAGAGGGACTGCTCGATGGATAAAGAACTGGCTGGATGGTCGCACTCAGAGAGTGGTGGTCAATGGCTCAGTGTCTGAGTGGAGACCAGTAACGAGTGGTGGTCCTCAGGGGTCGGTGTTGGGACCACTACTGTTTAACATGCTCAGAGGCACAGTCACAAAACCCATCCTTGCCAGTGTGCGCTGGCAGCCCAGAAAGCCAACCGTATCCTGGACTGTATCCAGAGAAGTGTGGACAGCAGGTCAAGGGAGGTGAGTCTCCCCCTCTACTCTGCTCTGGTGAGACCCCACCTGCAGTGCTGTGGACTCAGAGAATCACAAACCCTGTCTGGGCCCCTGCCAGTGCTGTATTTGTCGTCTCTGACCACAGAGCTGAGTGCACACAGACTGTTTTTTCCTGAGTAGCTTTCTGCAGTTTCTTAGTTGGCTTCCTTTTATGTATTTTTTCCCCCTCATTTTAGTAGCACATTTGGCAAAGATTGTGGTATGTGTTATCCTTTCAAGAGCCCTCAGAACTTTTTGTCTCTTCCCTTTTCAGACGGCAAGTTTGGTGCCTACATGCAGGTTCACATCCAGAATGATGGTCCTGTAACAATAGAACTGGAGTCACCGGCTGCCACTGTTGACCCTAAACAGGTAAGTGAGCCAGCGGTTCTGTCTAGAAAGGCTGTGCATCTGTGAACGTGCAGCATTCCTTCTGGGATGCAGTCTAGCTTTTCTTGGACATGAGGACCTTGGGCTTCCTGTGTGGCCTCTGCAAAGTTGAGTAATTGCATTGTTCAGTTCCCTGGCCTGTTCGTAGCTGCCTGCTGTTCTCGTAAAGGTCCTGCATGTGTAATGCAAACCAGCTTTTTACAGTTTTTCTTGCTCATCATTAAAGCTGCTGTTTAATCATGACTCATTAACTATGTTTTTAATCTGTCTAGACCTGCACCCCTCCCCCTTCATTTTTTTTTTAGTGAAGTTTCTTGACATTTAGGGGATTTTTCATGTGGGTGCCTGGATGGAATGATTAGCTGGAGAGCTGCCTCTTTCTCAGAAACAGGAGAACAGCAAATTTAAGTCCTGAATTCAAGTCTAGTGTTGAGAGAAGAGTTAGTTCTGCTGAGGAACAGCACAGGCTGTGCTGAAAACCAAATGTAGTGATGAGGTTTTCTCATGCGCTAATCACAACGGTGACCAACTTCTATGGCTGAAAGACAAGGGAAGGGATTGTTATTACCAGCTGTGCTTCAGTGAGGACACACCATCCCCATTTGTACACTTCACTTAACCGTGTTAAAATTGTTACTTCAGTTTAAAAAAGGCATGAGAGAAGAACCAGGAAACTACAAACCTGTTAATCTAACCTCAGTACCTGCACAAATTATGGAGAAGATTATACTGGATGCTATTGAAAGGCATTTGACGGACCACCAGCCACAGTCAACATGGGTTCGTGAAGGAAAAGTCCTGTCCAACTGATTTGATATCCTTCTACAATAAGGTCACCTGCATAGTGGATGAAGGGAAGGCAGTGGATGTGGTGTTTCTGCATTTTATTAAGGCCTTTGATACTGTCCCTCACAGCATCCTTCTGGACAAGCTGTCCAACTCTGGGATGAGCTAGTTCATGGTGTGCTGGGTAAAGAACTGGCTGAAGGGCAGGGATCAGAGGGTTGGAGTTAATGGGGCTAGATGTCTGGCAACTTGTCACCAGTGTTGTTCCTCAGAGCTCAATTCTCACACCAGTTCTGTTCAATATATTTATCAATATAGGAGTTGAATGCGCCATTAGCAAGCTTGCTGGTGATACCAAACTGGGAGATGCTGCTTACTCAAGGGACAAGAGGCCTTGCAGAGGGTTCTAGATAAATTGGAGCATTGGGCAATGATAATTTAACAAGTCAAAATGCTGGATTCTGTGCCTGAGATGGAATAGCACCAGGCACAAGTATAAACTGGGAGAGGAGTGGCTGGAGAGCAGCCCTGCAGAAAGGGATCTGGGGGTACAGCCGGCTCAACAGGAACCAGCAGTGTCCCCTGGCATCCTGGAGGGCACATAGCATCCTGGGGCGCATCACACGCAGCATGACCAGCCGGCCAAAAGAGGGGATTATCCCACTGTACTCAGCATTGGTGTGGCCTCACCTCCAGTCCTGTGTGCAGTTCTGGGCCCCACAGTTTTGGAAGGATGTGAAGGTCCTTGAATGCATCCAGAGGAGGGCAACAAAGCTGTCAGAAGGGCTGGAAGGCCTGTCCTGTGAGGAGCAGCTGAGGAATTTGGGCTTGTCTAGTCTGGAGGATGCTGAGAGGCAACCTCATTGCTCTCTGCAGCTTCCTGAGAAGTGGAGAGGGAGGTGCTGACCTCCCTGGGATCCAGTGGCAGGGCACATGGGAATGGTCCAAAGCTGTGCCAGGGGAGGTTTAGGCTGGACATTAGGAAGCATTTCTGTACTGAGAGGGTGGTCAAAGAGTGGAAGAGGCTTCTTAGAGAGGTGGTCAATGTCCCGAGCCTGGCAGTGTTTAAGAGGCATTTGGACAACACACTTTAACTTTTGGTCAGCCCTAAAGTGGTCAGGCAGTTGGACTAGATGGTCACTGTAGGTCCTTTCCAACTGGAACTAAACCATGCTATTCTACTTTATTCTATTCTACTCCTTCTCTTCTGCTCTGTTCAGTCTTTATAGCTGCAGTTTGTCCCATGTACCGTGATCCTGCCAAATTACCTGACCTGTTGACCAGCAAGATAAAATCACTTTGCTGACGGGGTCTATCCTTGTGTCACCATCTGACCATCAATCACTCTTCTGAATTAAAAATCAGACATTTTGTTTTTTTCAGCCTTCCTTTCCTCCTGAAACATCATTTTATCAGCAAAGGGGTGGCTTCTTGTGCAGGATGTGCTTAGAGTACTGTTAGTTGCCCTAAAGTAAGGTTACACCAAGTATTTTCTTACCGAGTCTGTGCCTGGACCCTACAAAAAGGAGGACAGAGTCCTTGTGTGGGCTCTCTGAGCAGGTACAGGGCAGTCCACATACGAGAATAAGAGTTACGTGAGTTTACCTGCCTTCTTTCTGCGATGTGCTGTCCACACGCATTTCATGAGCCACCCTGAGTTCCAGCTCATTGCAAGTCCTGATGTTTGTCACAGAAACAGATGAGCTTTTACAGTGGTACAGACACCTATAAAGCAATCCATCCTTGCGTGCTTTGGATGCACAAAGAATTTAATCTATGCCACCTTTCAAAGAACCCCTTTTACTTGAGAATTGGCAGCTCTTTTAACTGTTACTGGGTATCTTTACTAGCTCATTATCAGGACCTTAACACACGCTGTCGGAGGCACTGCTGTTCTGACACTCCGAAGCATCCTTTCCTGATACTGTTTGACATGTGTGCCATCATCTCTCACCCGTCGCACAAGACGTGGGATGAGGAAGAACCAATTTAAATTTGTCATTCTCTCTTCCCTGACTGCTGTGTATTTTTTCTGTCATACAGTCTGTTGATTTGCTTGCAGCATGGGAACTAAGGCTTAGAGATGGTGTGGTTTTTGTCTTTCTGCTTTAGCAAGAAGAGATAAATAAATGAACCATCCTGCAGTGTTTAATGTGATGTTAACAGAATGAGATTAGACAAATAATTGCTGATGAGTAGCTCTTTTATGTCATTGGTTGTGACAGTGAAATGCCTCCTTTTTTGGAGTGATTGTCTGTGGTTGTAATTGGTAATCTGATTTTATAATTCTTATAAGAATCTTATAATTCCTTAGCAATGTAATTAGTGAAAATAAATTTGGATTAACTAATTCCTTGTGCTAGAGAGGAATAAATAAATGACTTGCAGAATTAATAAAAAAAAAGGTCCTCATACAGCAAACGTATATATGTGCATGTGTATCTATAAATAAAACGTGTGTGTAAATATAGATACATAAAAGAGAATCTCTCGGCTGTTGTGAAACCCTAGGAAGCAGAGGAAGCTACTGCAGTTTGGTTTGTTGTGAGCTGTTCAGTTCTATTGTGGTCTGATTTAATAGTAAGCAAATGATTTTGTGACAGTATGGAGTAAATCAGAAGATTCTACGTCGTCAGTAGCTAGTGACTACTGGGACTTCTCTGAAGACTTGTGATTTTTTTTTAATTTTGGACATGTGGCTGGAATATTAGAAAAAAGAAAAAATAGCTGGCAGTTAACTGAGCTCTTAAAGCACCTTTTGCTAAGTCTGATGTACAAGAAATTTTGCTTGAAAGGCAAAATAAAGCCATGGATTAGAAACTGGATAAGAACTCTGAAAACAAAAAGGCATAAAATGGGAGAAGGTCAGTATGTGCACATGGCACTTCTGTTCTGTGTTCAGTAATAGTGACTACATTTCCTCCATGGTCTTTGGGAGTGAGGGTAGATCAAGTGTTTCTCTTCACTCTTGGCTGTGGTGCAGAAAACAAAAGGAATTTTCCTAATGTTCTAGTACAGATCACAAGCATTTTAGTGCCCAGCCGTAACTGGTGAAGCAATTTCGGATAATTCCTTTTGAATTTACATGCATCCATGTGGATAATTACAGAGGTCAGAGCTAAGAGGGTAGCAAGTTTCTGTGCTGTCCTGATGAAGTGTGTTGTGATCATTGCTGAGATTAGGCTAGCAATGCCCAGAATGCTTTGTATGTGTACATCCGGTTTTGGGGAAGGTCAGGAAGATGCACTTTGTATTTTTTTGTAGGAATTTGTGGCTAGAAGAAGTAGCCAGACAGAAATGGAGCGGGAAGAGGCTTTAGAGGGTGCCTGTGGAGGTGACATGCTGACAACTCAAAAAAAGCCCCTTGAATGTCAAAAGCGTCATAGATATTTCACAATTCAGATCGGAAATATTCTGTGCATTGTTGTTTCTTGTGCTAGGGGGTGGGGTGCAACAGTTGGAGTGTTTAGTGCATATATTCTAATTAGATGCTGAACTGGTCTCCCAGGGCCTGTTTGTTCTGGTACTGTCCAGAAGGAAATGACCTACATTGTATTTTGCACAGTATTTTGAACCGGACACTGTAGTGGGAGGGATAAGAAGGAAAGCATTGGAACAGAACTCCCTTACTGAACCTGCCTGTGTCAGTACTGTAAAGCAGCATGCCCACGCTTCGTTGATACGAGGAGTAAATAATTATGTGAACCCCCTTGGAAAGGTCTGTGTTTTGAATGAGAGGGACTTCTTAAGACTGACATTTATTACATTTTTAAATGGCAGGAGGATCTTGATCATAGAAAATCCATTAAATGAATTCCACACTGTCTTAAAATCTTCTCATAACTGTGTAGCCCAAAGTGGTTTCTCTGCCGAGTGTGGAGAATACCCAAGTCTAGTATTTTAACTTTTCTGTCACTGTTCAGTTAGAACATTTTAAATGCAGCTGAAGGTGTTTTCAGTTCCCCAAGTATGGCGTTGCTTTGGCTTGCAAGGAGAAAGGCGGCTGCTTTGCCATCTCCTTAGCAGATTGAGAACTACCCTTCTTCTGTGACAAACCTTCCATTGATTTATTTTTGCGTAGACCTCTGATCATGATTTTATCTCAGTGCTATCAGTTGCTTAGAGGCATTATTATTAAACTGCTAGATTTGTAATGCCCTACAGCAGTTTGAAGGATTGGTCTCTTCCTGAAATGTAACCTGTCCTTGAAGTTGTTCTGATTTATTTATTTTTTTTAGATTTGAAATTGTAGCAGCTTGGTACTCCACTACTGACGTTTAAAACATACAGCTGCAGATCTTGTGGTTTGAGGTTCCAGAAACAAGAACACTGCCACTGATTTTCTGGCAGACTGCTAAGAAAATAATTCTCTTGTTGGTGTCATTCACTCCTTCCTGATGTTATTCATGGCTGTCGCAGAAGGAGCAGCAATCAATCCCTGAGTACACACTGATCACAGAGAGAAAGGAAAGCAAAGGATATGTTTCTGTATTCAAGAAGGTAGACCTTAAAGGAAGGCTGGCACTGGGGCATTTCTGAATGTGGGAAATTAACCTCAGCAAAACCAATAGCCTGGAGAACTATTAGCGTTTGCAAGTGGGGGACTTGGTGGGCCAGTTTGTTTGCGTGTTTTTGCTACAGCAAATTGATGGCAGAAGTGATGTGACATACCATTACAGCTGACCCAACAGCAGACGTTTCTGCCTTAGTGAAACCTTTCACAGGGCAGTCCAGCTTTCCACTGGGATTACTCAATTTTTAGAATTTCACGTCTGTGGTGTACTATGAAATTACATCAGGTTAGAATTTGTCAAAGCAGCTGTCAACCCAGATGTAAATTTTGACCTTTTTCTCTGTGGGTTGGTCAGTCTGTTGAGGGCGAAGCAGTGACCCCATAGTTTGCCATTATTAGTTCATAGGTAGTGTTTCAGCAGTGTAAAATAACTGTATTACAATGGCAGAAAAGCAAACCTGCCTTCTGTGGAGTGAGGACTCCTGCATTTTTGTGCATGGGCATGAAGGAGATGGTCTTAAAAACTTGATGCTTCAAGACTTCTGTTGTCTTTCATGCTTCAGAAATTCAGCAGTTGGGTCGGGCCAGGTATTGAACCCCAAAGCATGGGTTTTGGCTGCTGGCAAGGGACCATAAGGGACTGCTTCTGAAAAGCCAGTCCGTTTGTGGGTTTTGGCCATAAGTGATTCCAGGGTACCGTGGCTTGAGATAAAAGGATTGACATGTACAGTTCTACATTATTTCTCATGTGAGCTTAATTTCTCCTGTTATGTCTATTGTGAAGACTATTTTAATGGCTTGAGGGGCACCGATTCTCATCCTGTGCACAAATTTTTGCCCATATGCGTGTCGTAGCTCAGCTGCAGACTGTCTGGTCTGGTGCTGTAAATGTATTTCGATGCTTGTGCAGATGTAGCTGCTACATGCTGCTGCCCAGCCCAGCATTAATTGCATCTTAGGCACACGCTGTACTTTTGCCATGAGACAGTGCTGCTTCTGCTGTAAGATGCCCACACTTTGAAGCCTTAGAAGCCTTCCAGGATGTCTCAGAAAAGAATGGATTTTGGCTTATAGATGTAAATCTGAGTTAGACACTTTCTGTATAGGTGCACCATCTCCACAGCTAACCAGCAAACATCATAGGGCAGTACCCACAAACAGCTCATGGTATTTCTGCAGAGGAGACAGTGAGTGTGGAACACACTCTTTGCCTATATAGAAAGCATTAAAGATACCTTCCACTGAACCAGACTTCTGTGTCTGAAGTTTTATTCACTACAATACCAAAAAGTTAGCTGTTGTAAATTTTTCAGCTCACTGGCAGGTCTTTTGTGGTGGAGTGTACTCCTTCTGAGTTACTGCAGCACCTTAGAAGAAAGAAAGGAGAAAACTAGAGAGATGTGTAATTCTTTTGTTGCCTGCGTAATAACAATGAGACTATATTTTGAGTACAAAGAGATGCAATTTAATCTTTGTGTCTGAACTTTGGTTCATAGACTGATCACGGTGTGTGCACAGATTGGAGAGCATGCATCTGTGCGTTTTGTCCATAGGTGCACACAAGTCTGTATGCATTTCAGTATTATTTGAGTCTTAGATGGATGAAACGTTTCCTATATGAACTTGACATTTGTTATAATTTAAAAAATAAGTAAATCCCATTCATATGAGACATGGATAAATACAGCTAATCAAATTATCCTCACCCCTCAACTAAATTGATCTTTTGTGTCATTTTTAATTTGAGCTGGGTGAATACTGCTGTCAGATCAGACCAACATAGTAGTTGTTCCAAATATTCCAAGGTTATTCCTGCTCCTGTTTTTAATCCATCTATTAAAGCTGTTGCCCTGTGAGAAAGGGGCGTAGCTGACTAGTCATGAGTAGCGCTTTGGGTCTGCTGCAGAGCCAGGTGTGAAGATGGATCCAGATTTATCTCTGCATATCTGCCGTGTAGCCCTCTGCACTACATTGTTCTTCAACTAATTAGTTACAGAACTAGGTAACTTATGAGGTCCTTTGTGGTCAATGTACATGCCATAACTTTGGAGACCATCTGTTGCACACTGTTTAGGATATGAATGCTACTCCTATTTCTGCAGAGAATACGGCCCCTTTGTAAATCTGGCTATATGTACACACATATATGTATTTATAAAACTATATATAACTATATATACTTCAGGAGTCTTCGTGAGCATGCTGTTTGCCCCCAAGACCACGTTGGAAAGTGGCCAGTATAGGCATGTTTCCAGTGGTGATACGACATGCTATCGTATGTCGAGCGATTCTGCCTCTCTATGTAAATTATGTATAAACAAATATACATTACGCATGTGGATTCTGTTTTGCATAATGCAGGGTTCGTGGGGTGAATGCACTACTGGTTTTCATGTGTTGAAAATCCAGGGTGAGCTTTATTGGGTTAGCTCACAGCCTTCTCAAATATAAAGGTAACTCAATTTAAACTGTTGGTGTCATGTGTCTTTGGCTTTTTCTTCTTTCAAGTAATGAGAAACACTAGTTAGCGAAGAGGGGATATCATGTTCTCCAGGAATCACCTTATTTGCAGAAACAGTGAAGTTTCATGGAGTTACAAGTTACAGAACTGCGAGGTAACAGAAAGTTTTTTTGGCATCATTATTGTCAAAAAGGGTCACTACTAGGAGCCTCGACACTGCAGTGAAAAGAGAGGGGTCCAGATTGCAACTGACTGTGGTTTGGCTTGGTGTTGAGGATACTTTGCAATTACTGACTCTAGGGTAAGGGCCAGTGGGGAATGATGGATATGCACTACCTGCTCACACAGTTATTTGAATGTGTACAAATGTTTGAAACTTAGGAACTGTGCTTTCGTGTCTCTGCAGCCTGCAGCTAGTGTCATTTGAATGTGTACAAATGTTTGAAACCTAGGAACTGTGCTTTCGTGTCTCTTTTCGTGCTTTTCGTGCACGACACTGCAGCTAGTGTCGTGTGCCTTCCCTCTTCTGGTACATTTTTGTGCCATGAGGATCACTGAAGCCTCAGTTCTGTTCTCAGCAGCTGGATGACCTGAATACCATTGGCAAAAATCAAACCCAGCTGTGCAGAGACCATGGGAGTAGCATTAACTGAGGTGGAGTACCTTTAATACGAGGGCTCACTAGCTTGTTTCCCTTCCTGCAGATGCACTCACTGTGTATATAGGCTTGTTGGCAGAAGAACAGTGTGTTGTCAGAAATGGAAATAAAAATATTGTCTGTATCACGCCCAACACATTTGTTACCTTTCTACACATGACTGGAGGACTGGATCATGCGAGACAAACAGATACATCATACCCTGTCATGTCACATAGTAACAGTAAAGTGGTTTTAGTTCTGAAATAGTCAGCTAAGAATATTCTGTGTTAGGCTACAGGTTCATGTGTGCAGGTGTTCAAGGAGGGTGTGTACATGTGGCATAAGGTACAAGGGGATGCTGTGCATCCTCCCAAGGCTCTGCAGTCTGCGCTCTTAGCTCTTACTGACTCAGAGCTCAGATTTATGGCTTTATATGCATCTTCTATGAGCCTGTCTAATTCCTAATCGACACACATGATCTAGCTTATTTTATTCTATGAAGATTTCACCTAAGAAGAGATCTTCTGGCCATGAAATGATGATTTATGACTAGTATGCTTTATCTTGGGGAAGTTGTGGAAGCTGTAGAGAAAATCAGTAGCTTATAGAAATGATCCAAATGGATAAATTGCACAAAGTGTAGTGATTTAAGTAGCTATCAGTATGTAGTGACCCCAAAACTTACTGTGATCTGCTTCTCTGAAAAATGAGAAAGAGATGTAGAAGTGATGACTGTGTGCAACTTAGTTTGTCTCTTAGGATGGCAAGGCAGTGTTAGCTGAGGGTTTTGTCCAAACTGATTTGAAATCGTTATTCTATGCCCTAGGTGATGCTAAGGCTCATATATCTCTTACTCTGGACAAAGAATAAAATGAATTTATTCATGTGGTGGCTGAACTTGGAATACTTCTCTTGTCACCAACTTTGAAACTACAAAACTGCCACTTAAGACCCAAAACAGAAGAGGAGTTTGGTGGAATCCAGCTCCCCCTTTTGGTCCTTGTGTTTTATTATTTTCCAGCTTTGCAGATTGTGCTGGGCGGAGAAGGAACTCTGAAAAGCAGAGGGGAGTCCTTTGTATATATGCACTTTTATACTTGGGGTTAGTGTATGATGATAATTTACTGTCTTCTCCAAATTTCTGAAAACCTAAGCCTTGGGCTTTTTTTTTTTTTCTTTTCTGTTTTATTGATATATGTGTTGATGTTGTGAGTCTGCGTTACAAGTTTTATACAAACGCTCACATTTACATTTTTTTTTAAATAATCTTCTAAAGTTATTGTATTCCATGAATTCTTTCTCACTCTCCTTACTTTCTGAGTAGCTGACAAAGCTTGAAAAACAGCAACAAAGAAAAGAGAAGACCAGAACCAAGGTGCCCTCTGAGTCAAGTAGAGAAAGAAATGCTCCCCGTAACAAGGATGACCCCAGCGCAAGCAGCGGAGCAGAAGGAGATGTGTCGTCGGAAAGAGAGCCTTAGCTCATCCAAAGCAGGCATAAGGTTTGGCTTTTCCACTCCTCTCTAAGGCTGTGTCCTTCTGCTTGTCAGTCTCTGACCCTGGCTGCTACACTGAAGCAGCATGTGCAGAGAGTTGCATTAGAAGTGCTGAAAGGTGAAATACTAATAATCTTGCTGGTGGGTAACCTCCACTTCTGTCTGCAGGTGGCACACCAGAATGTAGAGTTGGGTGAAAACCTCTTCTCAGCCCTGTGCTGGGCTGGAGATGTGTATCTGTGAGGCCAGCCCAGACACAGGTGCTTCCAGGTTGACTCAGGAAATCTAAAATTTTGGTCTTAAAACACAGCAGTGACTTATAATCATAGAATCATAGAA
>NW_010230256.1:71084-73059 GCF_000690775.1 Eurypyga helias | reverse complement strand
CTGCTCTCTATCCATTTTCCAACCAGCCTGTACTTGCATTTGGGCTTGCCCTGACCCAGGTGCAGGACCTTGCACTTGGGTCTCAATATGCTTTGAGGTGCACAGATGTCCCTGAGAAATCTCACCTCCAGTGCATCCATGGCCATGCCAAGGTTGTACTCCTTAGTAGGTATTAGCCAGATTTAGAATTGCTGGATAAGCTCAAAAACAACTTTTACGAGTATCAGCCACATTACAAACCTGTACAGTTCTAACGCACTTTAACACAAGGATGTACAGTGTCTCCTTATTGTAGAGGGGACTGAATGAAAACACTGTTATTTAGGGAAGGTTTCGGGTGAAAAAAAGAAAGGTGACTTTCTCCTCAAAGCAGCAACACACTTTGGTTCACAAGGTTCTGCAAAATTAGTGTCAAGTGTTTTGCAATATTTTTTTACTTCCACAGAAAAATTATTTAAAAATAATAATGGAGGTTGTAAAGTGAAGCTTTTAGTAGTTTGAAAATGGCAATGCTACTTGCTTGTACATCTTTAATTGCAGCTCACTTGCATAGTTTTAAGAGGCTTTTTATTTCTTATATTATCACCTTCTGTTTCTCAAATTATATAGTATATAATATCAGAGTGAGGCTACTTTTATATCACCTCAAGGACAAGTATGAACTTCATACATATCACAAAGAATTAATTGGGATTCCAAAGGCTAAAGAAAAGTTATTTCACGTGCTTAACAATCAGGTGTTATTTTTATATTTTACCGCTTCAAAGAATGTGTGTCATTTTTTCTGATTAGAAAAGTAGAGCACAGCTCAGCACAGGTCTGAGCACATTAAATCGTGTATGTTATTCTGATGTTATCAGCGTACTATGCTGATGCCACCAAAGGAGAAGAAGCCAGAAAAGGTGAAGGACTTGCAGGTACTTTGTGACTGGCTACGGAGCAAAGAAGTGGTCCTGAGACAACAGGGAGTCAGAAAGGGTAATACAAGAGAAAAATAAAAAGGAAATTAAAGGACTGCTATCTGCGTAGACATGGCTTTCCTTTGTTCCTAACTAGAAAATACATCCAGCTGTAGCCCAAGCATCTAATGGCTTTCTTTTCACCCTTTTCCCCATTAATACATTTTCTGGGAGATGGTGTTTTGCTTTTTTTCCCTTCAAGGGACTTAATGGACTGTTACACCCAAGGCACTTTGACCCATGTAATACTGGATAATTTCAATTGAAACTTAAGCCAGGTTTCATTTAATGAAAAGTTCCTGACAAATACTTTTTAGGGTGCCAGTAATTTTATCTGAAAGACTAAGTCAGTACTTGTTGAGATGAATAATGTCCTAAATGACATATTTCTGTTAATTAACTAAATAAGCGGCCTAGGGTGGCTCCCTCAGCAGGATATGTCTATAATGTAAATGTCAGCCAGTTAGTTTGGGTTTGTCCTCATCTAGTTAAATTTAAAAGTCAGTCAGCTGGGCCCAAACTGACTGACTGAAAACTAGGCATGGTTTTGAAAATATGTTTCCCTCTGAACACAAATAAAAAAAAAAAAAAAATCACTCAAGATTTTTGAACTCTTCTGTGCTTGACCCATGAATCATGTCTGCCATGTGTTACAAATAAAATCTTTGCTTCTAAATGTGGTGCCATTCTACAGAATACAACATACACAGTATTTTTCTGAATCATTTGTCAAGAAGAAATAGTAATCACAAATTAGAAAAAAAAATATGATTTATGTAGATGTTTGTGTTGCGTAACTGATAGTAATTGTAAGTAAATTTGTGACCTTCTAAAAATAACTAGCTTTCTCCCAAAATAATTCCAGAAGTGCTAGTAAAAATGAAGATACTCTATAGAGCATGGTGAACCCAAAATTTCCATCACATTTTTCTTATAAATTAGCTTTTCTTGATTTCATGCATATAAGAATTGGTTTTGATTTTGACTTTTCAAATTCTGCTGAATCACATTAATTT
>NW_010230256.1:61800-71056 GCF_000690775.1 Eurypyga helias | reverse complement strand
ACGAATAGTGAGCTCTTTGAAATATACATAGATTCAGAATTTTGATGAAACTACTACTGGAAATTGGAAACTGAAAAACAAGGGAAAACTTTTAATGCACTCTTTTTCCATGTATTTGTCATCTCCAAAAATGATTGATATTCTTCAAGGCACTGAATTTTATATTGGAGATTTTTAGTGATAGCTGAGATGACACATAAAGCAAAAGCTATCTGTGAAGGCTATCAAAACTTCATGCGAAAAACTCATTAGAGAAAAAAAGTTATAAGAAAATCCACCTGCAGTTCTTAGAATGCATTTGATAAAAGCAGGGCACAAAGGTTTACTGAAAAAGGATACAAAGCCATAACAAAATAAAAGTGTTGGCAATGGAAAAAGGACACAATCAATAATGTGAATGTTAGTGGTTGAGTTTTAGATCAAAAGAAAGAGGGTGTCTTGTAAGTCAGTGAAAATGAAATGGGAGTGTAATAACCCTTGGAAATCAATTGGAGGAGGAGACCACTTTTAGTTATCAAAGCCAAGAACATAGCTTAGATCTACATTCTGTGGTGCAGAAAAGAACATTTGAGAGGAACTCAGTGTGGGAGCTGGGTGAGTGAAGAGTTGGAGATGTTTCTAGGTTATCAGTTTGATCAACAGAATGGATTCAAGAATTATGGAAGGAAATGGAAAGAGGCTGGTTGGAAGAAAAATATGTTGAGTTTCACTGCTTGGTTTATTAAAATGAACTGTGCAAGCAGGTTGTACAAAAAGAGAGGCAATGAAAATATGACCAAAGCCACAGTGCTGTAACACAGTATATGTGTGTGTCTGTCTGTATCATACACTATGATTTTTTTAACAGGAATATATGCGATCTATTAATTTATGCAGTAATATTAGTTTTTTCTTTCACTTGCTTCATTCCATGCAGATGCTAAATATTTGTAAGACCCTATCAGACTTTAAATAGACTCACTGCTCACCTGGTCAAAACCTACTTGCTAATAGACTGACTCTGCTAGTAACTAATCAGTAAATTAAATGTTTGGACCTCTAGAGAGAGTCTGAAATTTGTGTTTATCTATATGGATGTAGTTGGAAGGGTTTTTTACAAGTACTAGAATAAGAAGTTAATAAACTGTTGAAACCTCCTAAGCCTGTTTCTTGAAACCTCCTAAGCCTGTTTCCTGCATTAAAAAGCAATGCAAGAATCTTGCCTAAGCTGGTGCTTCTGAAGTGAAGCAATAAAGCAAATCCCACCCATCCTGATTCAGTGAGATACAGAACCCTGTTGCCGTGGTAAGAACTTGTGAAAATTTACACAGAGAAGCAGGAGGTACTGTTAAGTTATCTGCTTTCTAAATATTGAACATAAACCTTACCCACCTCATTGGCTTTATACAGTTAATGTCAAGGAGTCTTATAACCTTACCTGGTTAACATCATAAGAGTTGAATTGACCATAAGCATTGCATGTACATTTGTAACAACTGAGGAGAATCCAGTTTACCATGTATGTGGTATCGCTGGTGAATGACACAAGGATAAAATGTTAGTATCATAATTCAAAAGGCATATAAAACTGAATTAAATCAAAATTGTTCTGCATACAATGCCAAAATTGTTTACCACTGAATATGATATGCATGAGAAGAGTCTGATACTTCGTTTTCTGTCACCTTGTGTCATCCAAACTAGTGCTGCTCTGCTTTGCTTTTTGCTTCTTACTTTCTCATTCTTCTTGTCCTCCATTAGAAATGTGGAGTTTCAAAAGGCAAGTTTCTTTTCTTCCTTACTCTCATTTAGTGGTAGCCCTACTCTCTGCAAACTAAGTGTTTGAGTGCTGGTGCAGTTATGTAGAGAATGTGGGACCTGGAGAGGCCTGAGAGAGAGCAAGACTTGGGCTGCAGTAGGATGGGTCTATATCTCAAAGGATAAGAGAAAAAGGAATGTAGCAGGCTATTTCCACTGCTTTCATCAGAGGTGACACCCTGCAGCAATTCTACAATAGCTGGGAAGCAACATTCTAGAAATAGAAAGAACCAATTCATAGCCCCTAGGAAACTCCTTTGTTCTTCATAAACAAGCCTTAATAATATTTTGATTTTGTCACAGTATTTCATATAATCATAGAATCTTTTGGGTTATAAAAGACTTCTAAGATCATCAAGTCCGTTAACCTAACACTGCCAAGTCCACCACTAAACCATGTCCATAGGCACATCTACACATCTTATAAATCCCTCCAGGGATGGTGACTCCACCACCTCCCTGGGCAGCCTATTCCAATGCCTGACAGCTCTTTCTGTTAAGAAATTTTCCCTGATATCCAATCTGAACCTTCCCTTGCACAACTTGAGGCTGTTTCCTGTTGTTCTATCTCTTGTAACTTGGGAGACCAACCCCCCCCTCTCTGCACCCTCCTTTCAGGGAGCTGTAGAGAGCCATAAGGTCTCCCCTCAGCCTCCTCTTCTCCAGGCTGAACATCCCCACCTCCCTCAGCTGCTCCTCACAGGACTTGTGCTCCAGACCCTTCCCCAGCTCCGTTGCCCTTCTCTGGACATACTCCAGCACCTCAATGTCTTTGTTGTTGTGAGGGACCCAAACTGAAGACAGGATTTGAGGTGTGGCCCCACCAGTGCATAGAGAGAAACAAAATGAGACTCTCTGGCACATGAGCAGTTAGACCAGACACACTGCACATACAGCATTTAAATGTTCTGTGCAAGCACAGCAAATATGCTCTTGGCCTGGTGTAACATTTGAGATACAGTTGACTCAAGACACTAGTATTCTTCCCAAGACTCAAGTTTAATTTATGTTCTGCAAAAATGTGCTGTAAAGATATTATGAAAATCAGATGTAAAAGAATGAGATGAGCAGGAGGAAGCAACATCTTAAACTAAGATTCCCACTTAATTGTTCAGGGGCTTTAGGAAACACATTAGGTATCTTGAGATTTGTGATAAAATTACTACTTAACACAGTGAAGTGACAACAAAAACTATATTAAATCATCTTCAAAATTTATTTATTTGCTAGTTTATGTACTTAAGAGAAGAAAAAAATATTTTCTATAAGGCATCAGACACTATCAAAATTTAACTGTTATTTATGTATAAATTCTTCTGAATTTGTAGGTTTAGGCTTAGTTTTCCTGTAAATATCTAAAGTTTCTGCCAACTTCTAATCAGCCTCAGTCATAATACTGGCATAAAAAAGAAAATTGACAGGTATTCCTTTTTACCTGCTAATCTTGCAGCATTTCTGTGCCTCACAGCCATACTTCTTGGGGTCTATGATTTCATCAGATTCCAAGCAAAAGCCTGTCTGGGCTAGCTTTGTAGTTTCATAGTAGAAGGAGGAAACCTCTTAGCCTGTTTGCAGTTCATTATGCAGCAGTCTACCCTCTGTATCACTACTGACCCCGTAGTGTGGAGCAATGCTTCTTGCATGACAGGCAAAATTATATTTCTAATCACTTATGGTTATCAAAGGACACATGGTATGTTTTGCAAAAGGATGATGATTAGCTTCATCATCCTGGCTAGCTTCCAGTTTGAAAAGCTTTGTTCACTGAATACAAATCTAGTGGGTAATTTCAAGTACAGCTCCTTCTCCCCTTAAATGTCATGCAGCCTTGTACTCAGAGCTTTTGATCAGCTGCCATACTCTTCTGTGGAGATGGCTGTTGAAGAATATATAGCATCATTTTAAAGCTTTGGGGAATTAAATAAAAAGTATTAAGCTGTTCATATTTTTAGATGTATAGGGAGAAGGGTGGAGAGGGACAGAAAGATTTCTGATTATGGTAGGAAAGAGAGTAGAAAATATATCAAGTAGTGAATAAGACTAACTAATGAAATATTCTATAGCATAATGTTTACTGAAGTGTTGGGGGACAGCTGATTCCTCAAAATGTTTGTGGTGGTGTGTTTTTGTTTTTTTTTTAAATTACATTCATTTTTAAGGATTCAGAAGTCATTCGTAAACACTACCCTCATCTGACTCACAGTTTTATTAATATTTTTAACTCAAATCTTGAGAGACAAAATGTCCTATTTCTTTTGGTGCAGTGACTTTGTGCTTATGGTAGTCAAAATCTGTATTGCACCAGGCATGCCTTCAAAAGGATAAGTAAAACTTTGTCATTCCTCTTCCAGGCCTTTTTTCCCCCTGCTTGTTCTTTGTATGGAAGATTTTGGTCTCAACATTCCAAATTTCCTTTCTTCAAATAATACCAGTTGTAAAGATGTTTCCCTCTTTCTGGGCCAGTTTTTGATCACTTTGTTACAAAATGACCGTCCATGGTCTTGTACTTTTTTCATGAATTGGGCCATCATTAATCCCCCATGGAAACTGGGATGTATTAGGCATGTGTATTATAAACCCTCACCCAGCTGCAGAAACCCTCTGAAATCACTGGGACAAATTAAAGCACCTTGAATGAAATAAAAGTTTCCAAAATTCTCAACATAGTGACTTGCTGCAGTTAATGAAAAACAGGTATCAGGACACTGGCAATGATGTGAGTTTATCCAATCAATGAACATTCATTCCATAAAAAGGTACAACATGGGCTTTTTTTTATTAGAAAAATAAAAGAGTTTGAAATAATTAAAGCTTTCTTTAAAACAAGTGGATTGTTAGTGAAATGGTTTATTTATTTTCCTTTTTCCCCCCACAAAGCATCTACTGTTTTCATTCCACAATGTCAGTGTCTGGAGATTGCTTGTGTGGATTCCTAATGATCAATCACAGTCTCCTTGGAGACAAAAGTTTTATTTATTTATTTAGATCTCTTTCGGAAAGACTTGGATTGTAAGAGAGGTGCCAGACATACACATTGGTGACATTACGCCTACCACTTCAACAAAATGTCAGTATACTAAATGGAGTTTTACTGCAGGTGTACATAAAGATAACCTTTTCCTGTTGCAGTATATGTTTGTGTGTATATATATGTGTATGTGTGCAGATATCTGTAAAAATATATATATATACACATATACCCACATACAAAATACTAGAATATAAGGATCATGGAAGATTACAGAGTTGACAATGTTGTATTTCTAAGCAGGTAACTCAAATAATGTAAAATCAGGTATGGAAGTTTTGTTTGTTTGTGTGGTGATCTTTTTGTTTGTTTTGTTGGGTGTGTGGTTTGGGGTTTTTTTTTTCCTTTTTTTTTTTTTTTTTCCTTTCTGAACAAGGTATGTCAAAACCCAGAACTTCTTCCAAGGGCTGGAGAGAGTGTTACGGTGTGTAAAGCCAGTGTAGTATCTTCACTGATGGTACTAAATTAAAGGCTTTCTGGTTTCATGTCAGAGGGTGTACTCAAAAATTGCATCAGGAACCTATCTCTCAAATGCCTAATATGAAGTAAAATTCTGTATTGACTTGCTAGAACAAAACACAGTTTGTGGCAATGCAGCCAATTAATGTGATTTATTATTTCAGTTCCAGACAGATAAAGTAGCTGAAGGTTTGTTTGAAGAATAGAGTAACTTTATATAGAGATTAAATTAATAACTGGACTGCTTGAGGAAAACTAGAAGAAAAGAGGATAAACTGATAAAAAAACATTGCTGTAAATTTCATATTAAAGATATTTCGTAATATAATCTTGCTCCTTAGTTGTTCTGTAACCCTCTGTCTCCTCTGCCACCTTCTCTTTTTAATATATGTATGAATATTTCTTTCACTACCATTTCTTTATCATATTATTGAAAATAAGTAAGATCTTAGGAAAGTAACTTCTTAGCAACTTTCATACATCTTCAAGTGCACAGATCACATCTGAGTGACAGAGGATAAGCTGCATGCCCAATTTGTCTGAACAATTAGCCTGCACAAATGAAGTCATTGCATGTGCTAGTTCTGACAGAACAATTTATTTTTCCCCCCTCTGTGCAATCATCATAATTGTAAAGGCAATTGTAGGTCCAGTTGTGATTTATGGCAGGGACTACTTGCTACTCTAGACTTGTACTCCTTCTAAAACTGGAGAGACCCATTTTGGTTGCTCCCTTGCCACTGCCATTAGTAACATGATTACGTAGAATAGTTTTGTAGCATTTCACTTAAAAGAGGGAAACTATTGGTGCTCATGAAATCATAATGTGCAATACTGAGCACCTCCACCCTCCTAAAAAAGCCCCAAGGCATAATGAAATCTATTGGATTTGTATTGTTAAAAGAATTATATGTTACTGAAAATGATACAGAAGGTATTTTTTTTTAAATTAAAGTGAGTAAATATGGGGAGGACAGCGATTGGTTAGATATTCTACTTCCAAATGTTGGCTTTTTAGTTTTTCTTCTGAAATGGAAATCTAATGCTAGCAAGAGTTTTGTGGTTGACAGTGAAGCTCTCCAATCTGTTGTGTATTTTACTTCACAGAATGTATCTAGCAGAAGCAGTACCGTAATCATTACATTGCCACAGCTATTCTTCGCAAATCCTACTTGCAAATAGGAAAAGGTCCTCCTTTTTTAATGCCTATCTTTGACCTCACTTCTGAAAAGTCAGTTTCCTAGAACTTGTGTTCAGCTAAGCCAAAAAATTTCCATAAAGATGAACTGTTTCTCCTCTGATACAGTGCAGTTGGGGATGGTACATGTTGCTCTGACATGTTGCTCTGAGCAGAGACGTCAAATTGAATTTCCTACATAACATGGAGTTTTCATCCACTTATTCTCCATCTCATACACACATATTCCCTTCTGAATAAAACTGCCTATATTTTCCACTGGAAAATAACCCTTCCCTATGTGTGAAAACATTAAGAGTACTTGGTGTTCTGCTTAAGGTCGGCTCAAAAGCAGACAGAAATCTTGAAAGTTTTTGTGAAAAATGAATTTTTATCCCTTGGTAAATGGACATGTCTTGTTGACTTGCCATCACATATGATGGTGCATAAAATGTGGGCTTTTGGGACATATTCTGCCACCACAACTTGCAGCCATCTAAAAGGTAGCTGTCAACTGCTGTCAGTCATCTAGGCTTCTTCCATCATCAATAATCGGAAATAGATAAGTCCATACAGTGAATTACCCCATCCCTGTCCTATTCCATCCCACTGTCTAAAGTGGATGGAATAGATTGGTCTATGGATCTCTCTTTCTTGACTGCAGACAACATCTAGGCAATTAGCTGTTACATCTAAATTAGGTGGAATGGATCACACCATTATCCGTTAGAATTGCTTTGTGTTTTTACAGACAGGGGTCTGAACAAGCAAACAGCAATGTCAGTATTTATATTCTCCTACTGATCTGCCCCACAGTCTTGAGTAAACTAGTTCCAATGTATGTTCCACTATTTCATTCCTCACTTTCTTGTTTACTTACTTTGTCCCACAAATGAGCTGGGGAAAAAAGATTTCTTAATGAGTGTAGTCAGGACTTGACCTTCACAGTCACAGATTTTAAAGTGGAAAGGACCAAAAAATTAGTTGTGGGACTCATATAATTTTGTCCATTTAAGAGCAGCCAGTTACCAAATCACCTATGACCCTTCTATTATCCATGCAAAGGGAGACATGCAGGTTATGAAATAAATGTATGCCATCTACTGTACACACATGAAAAGCTAGATGAAATGAATTCAACCTTTAAAGGTAAAAATCTATCAAATTGCCAGATTTTGGTTTTAACACATAATTCTTTTTATTGATAGTGGTCATACTGTGGCTTTGGTTTTCATTTACTCTTTTTTCCAATAGATTGAAGTTACCTTAAGGAATACAGGAGGTTAGAAATAATTATGAAATTACAAGAACTTGAAGGTCTTTCATTTAGGACATGACAGAACAAAATTAAAGTACCTTTTGCCTATGGAACAAGAACTTGTCTTCATTAAGTGAACAGAAGCTCTGAAAATGAATTCAAGATGCACCATATCCCTTGGGTCTGACAAAAGTAGAGGAAGAACAATTAGGATTAATGTGACTAATAAGAATACATCAGTAAGAGCAGGCAGCCTGCTACTGTCTCTGATACAAGTGTGCAAAGTTCCCCCATCAATAAAATACAGGCTCCACTATGGCACCATGAGGAATTTGTGTCCTTTGTCATTTAAGAGACTCCCAAGTTGGCACAGCAGTAAAGTTCATCTGAGCACACTTTTGCTATGAGTACTTGCTGTCTCACAGAGTGGAAAACTAGCATATTCAGAGCACAAAGATGTCCCAGTGGGCTGACAAGAAGGATAAAATTATTTCCCACTGGAACTTAAAATGAACACAAACTTCATCACTGTCTGGTCCAAATGCAAAAGTCATTCTTTCCTACTTGCATGATAGGAATATATTAAAAGCCACACTGATAACAACATAGAAAACTGCAGAATGAAGGAGAGCCCATATATAGCTGAAAATAATAAGAAGGAAGAAGGTACAAGGCATTTCTAGTGAAGGGATTAAGCTAGTCTGACCAGGCTTAAGGCATAAAAATTAATTTGGAAGGAGGAAATAAAATATTTCCACTGGGGAAAAATGGACTTCTTGCATACAGAGAGGCAAGTGTCTCTCTCCCTTATGTAGCGTGGTGGACGTGTAGAAGATTTCTTTCTTTAGTTGTGGACGAAGAATAACTGAGATAAATAGGGTGTGCTTAAATCAACATAGAGGTTCTTCAGTGCAAGGAAAAACCCAGACATCTCTACTATTATGTTCACATCTGCTATGCAGCATTTTTTTAGGTGGCGACTAAAAACGTTCTATTTAGAAGAGTATTTTTTTGTAGCCATGATGGTCAAAGGCTATAAATTATCAGAAGAGACATTATCTGCTATAAATTTTCAGAAGAGACGTTATCTTTTAGGAAAGCTTTTGGAAATCTAATCCTTCCTGGTACAACTTGAGGCTATTCCCTCTTGTCCTATTGCTTTGCACTCGAGAGAAGTGACTAACCCCCACCTCTCTGCACTCTCCTTTCAGGCAAGTGTAGAGAACGATAAGGTCTCCCCTGAGCCTCCTCTTCTCCAGGCTGAACACCCCCAGCTCCCTCAGCTGCTCCTCACAGGACTTGTGCTCCAGACCCTTCCCCAGCTCCATTGCCCTTCTCTGGACATGCTCCAGAACCTCAGTGTCTTTCTTGTCATGGGGGACCCAAAATTGAACCCAGGATTTGAGGTGCAGCCTCACCAGTGCCCAGTACAGGGGGATGATCCCTGCCCTGAACCTACTGTCCACACAGTTCCTGATGCAGGCCAGGATGCCACTGGCCTTCTTGGCCACCTGGGCACACTGCTGGCTCATATTCA
>NW_010230256.1:51560-61757 GCF_000690775.1 Eurypyga helias | reverse complement strand
CCCCCCTCGCCGCCCAAAAGCCTTTAGTGTTGCAGGGGTTTATTGTGGCCCAAGTGCAGGACCCGACACTTGGCCTTATTGAATCTCATACATTGGCCTCGACCTGTCAATCCAGCCTGTCCAGTTATCATGGTACACACAGATTTTACTTCCTCAGAATTGAAAACATTCTTCTGCCCAGTTTATTACACCAATAAAACAGAAACAAAACATACTTACTGAGAAGGTTTAGAAATATAAATATATTTGCATTTGACTTAGTGAATTTATTGGGGTTTACATGGGATAGTAAAGTGAATATAACAGCCTGGAAAGGCGGACAGACAAAGCAGTCAAAAAGAATAGATTGTATTCAGCAGTCAAAAGGAAACAGTTAAACAGCTCTCCCAAAATAAATAACCATTTTTCTGTATCAAGCTTCCATGAGAGTGATTACTGCAGCTGACTTGTAATCTATAAAAAAAACTTTTGCATCAAAATATCAGTGGCTTCAGAATAGCACTAGACAAAAGGAGCTCCAACAGTTACTGTAATTTGAAATTTTCTGTTTATATCATATAAACTTGACATTATGCCCTGCTAGCTTTCAATATGGACCACAGAGTTTTTCATGAAATGAATTAAAATAGTTATAGAATCATAGAATAGTTTGGGTTGGAAGGGTCCTTAAAGATCATCGAGTTCCCCCACCCTGCCATGGGCAGGGACACCTTCCACTAACCAGGTTGCTCAAAGCCCCATCCAATGCTGCTATATAATATATATATATATTTCTATATAATAGAAAAATTATTGAGGAAAAAATGTCTCAAGGGAAACTAAACTGCCAATAGATATATCTTTAAAAATGCTTCTACCAACAAGGTAAGATAACGTAGTAAAAATCTGAGGTATATATTAGGGGATAATGATTTTTTGAAGGAAGTCTGCTTGGGGGATTATTCTATTTTTGGACACTGTGGTTTTAAAAAATATATCACACAAAAATGTGTGGTGAAATCAACAAAACTAATTTCAGGCTTTATAGAAAGAGAGTAAGGAGAACCTTATTACATTTATTTCCATTAGAGTTATTTAAAAAGGAGGGAATAGAAAGACGAGTTAAATATAAGAATCAATTGCTTTCTGGAGCATATGCCTGCCATGAAATATGTATCAGTCTTAATGACGAAGAACAGTCCGGATAACGTTAAGCAGGGAGAACAGGGCATGGAATGAAACCTAAATGGAAATCAGAGGTCCAAGACACGAAATCAAATTATGGATATCAGTCTGTATTTTGACCATATCAATGTATGTATTTGCATTAACCTGTTTAATAACTAACTTCAAGAAAACACTCAAAAACCCACCTCATTTCCCAGAGTGTACTTTTCTCATTTATTAATATTGTAAGATCCACATCTACTTCTGGATGAAGACCAGGAAATGACAAAATATTTTGTAATGTACATTCTGTGGACACGGGAGCTTGAACAAAGGTTGTTGAAGGCTGTGTTAGGTAAAGATTAATTCAGTGCATAGTCCAGACTAACTTCATCGGCAAGAAACTTTGAGATGTTTCTCCTTATACAATTCATGAAAAGCCATGGGTGAAGCTATAGGTACTTTAGGTTGTTAGTCTCTGTAAACACCTTTGAAATAGTTGAAGATTAGATGAACTGTCTTTTGTCCTTTGCTCATATGAATTTACAATGAGTTTATTGCTGGCAGGATGACCTTTAAAAAAGTTTTCTTTTTTGGAAGAAAAAAAAAAATCCTAGACAAAGCAACAGCTGTGACAAACGTACCTGTACAGGCTGCAATGCCAAAAGTGTGCTGATTTTGCAAACACTTTAATCTGCTCCCCAGAACAGAACTAGTAATGATTCTCCTTTACTCATAACTACTGCTTAGTATGGTACCAGTAATTTATGTCTTGTAAAGCCTCCGTGTGAATTCATAGGTAATAGAAGTGAAAAATTAGTATTTGAAGAAGCAATATAGCATGGATTACCACCATTCTTAGCCCAGATGGATTAAAAAAAAAAAAAGTAGGACAAATCCCATTATTATTTTTCATTCTTAATAATATTTTGATCTACAGAGCTCTTGACATTACTCGTGGGATACCATGATTACAGACAACAAAATACTTACATTTACTATTTATAAATTATTTAAGAAAGGAGACAATTAGAAAAACGAAAAGGAAATGCAAACAACCTAAAGTCGTTTATATGCTCTTCATGAAAAGCTTTCAGCTTGGATTAGTCCTTTGAGGCATTGTCTTTTGTTTCTTTCTTTTCTCAAAGCAAATTTAAATATAACATTTTATTTTATTATTTTATCTTTTCAAAGCAAGAGGGAGTGGTAAGAATATCACGATATCCTTGACAACTGAGTAAATTACACAAGTAGAAAACAGAAATCACTCGTTTGATAGGGCTTCTAAATATTTCTTAGCATATCATTCATAAGCATGATTGGTTTTGAATGGGCAAGCTGTATTCAGGAAGTCAGTAAAACCAAAGATAGAACTAACTCAGCCAGTCAAGAAAAATTCTAGATTTTCTCATCAAAATGTCATCGTTCCTTTTCTAGCTTCCAAAATCAGTATATATGAATGACTCAACATAGAAGCTTATATGGGATTCACTGATTCAGATTCTATTCAGATAGCAGTTTCCAGTGGGTATTGTAAAAGCTTAGAAAAAATGAAACCTGTCTCTGCATGAAATAACTGTCTTCTAACTAAAGTTGTGAAGGTCAGCTTTTCCATCCTAATTTTTTATATAAAGACAACTATCACTCACCTATTTTTAGTTACTTTTGCACCATTATAAGATTTTTTCTTATTATTTTGGGGGTGGCAAAGACAGAGAAGAGCAAGGGCCAAGGTCAGCGTGAGATCAAGACTGCAGAGACCATGGGTTTGCCAGCTGATGGAGAGTCCTTCATGTGTGTGTGTGTGTGTATTTATATGTGTAAGTGTGTGTTTTTGTTAGGAATACATGCTCAGTCTCTCTTCTGGCTGGACACAGGGTAGGGTATTGCAACAGCCTGGCTTTACTGGGTAGAGATATGAGGATTGCCCTGGTGAAGAAAGTCCACTGGATTTTTTTCTCTGGTGGACTGAGAGGGAAAAATTCCCTGGGTCCTAAAGCATTCCATAGATGGAGTCCCTTAAAACACAGAAGCATAAATATTTTATTAGAGGAAAATTTAGATGGTGGTCTATAGTTTAAGAAAATCACACCTGCATCTAGTTCCTTTAAACCAAGATTTTTTTCTCAGTATTTTCATCCCTTATAAGGTATACATTTTTCTTGATTTGTATTGAGAGTCACTGTTTAAAGCATCTTTCATGAAAAATTCAAAACAAATTGATCTCATCTTTCTCACTTTTCAATCCCAGATGGTATATTTTGCAGTTAAACAATATGACTTATGTATATGCATTGACACAAGTCAAAGTTTCAGTGAAATGTCAAAACTGCAGCATTTTAAAATCCTTAAACTATTTTGCATTGTCTTCTGTCATCCTACAAAAAAAGACTCAAAACAGGAATTCTGAGAAGCACTGCATTAAAATCTATATATAATTCATGTGTAAAATTACTATGTAATGAATATAGCCTAATAGGTCAAGATCTTGCTTTAAAATGTGGTTTATATTAATCTCTGACAACCTGTGCATCCTCCTCACCAGAATAAAGCTCCACAGAATATTGCTGCCTTTTACAATTAATACAACTACATGATAACTAGTGAGGTCTAAGACTCTGGCTTCATGCCCTGCATATTCCTACTGCTGCCTATTATTGCATCTCTGAAAATTCCAGTGACCAAGTGATCTAATTTTGCTATGTGCTAGCTTTGGGCCTTGACAACTTCCTAGAATCAGTCTAAAGTCTTTCACCTTTCAGAAAGCCAGCAAAACTGAAAATGTACTGAAAGAGTTAGTTCTTACTCTCAGGAATTTCTGCATTGGTGAAGATGTCATGGAGAGAAAATTCAGTGTGGTGTTCATCACACTTCATGAGATTTCTATTCCAGTGCACTCCTATATAAGACTATATTGAATATTTTCTATAAATATATAAATAAGCAATAAAACAAATGTATCAGAAACTAATAGCCTTCGAATAGTCACAGCTACTGGTTATTCAGCAAGACGTTTGGCAATTTACACCTGCTTAGTACTGTGTAGATATTAAGTTGAGGCTGGCTATTATTTAAGGATGTTCAAGAGTTATGACGATAATAGGAAATGAATTTAGTTCATATCTGTTACCCCCTTGAGTACTGCTGCTCATCTGACCAGATTGCCTATCAGCTTCAGCAGTTTAACAAACTCAACCAGCAAGATGATTTCATTGGCAGAACTGAGAATTCACAGCAAGATGGTATTAAATTCAGAGAGTATCACAGTTCCCCTTACAGATTATCTGTCATTTTAAACATTATCAATGACTTTAAACAACAACAGTGACAGGTTGCAGACCTTGCCTAATTCATTGGTCTGTACTTTTTATCGCAGGTAAATTTCCTTTCCATTAGTGAGTTTTACTGGCAATATCATTGTGTTCCAAGGATCTCTGAGTTTTTTCATCACAGTGCTTGCTAGGTGCACTACACCAAAGATACCAAGTGTACCAAATTGGTTTATTAAATTTAGACATCTAAACAAAACAGTCTTATCATGAAGACCTGGTCAGTAGTGAATCAAGTCATGTGTTGTCCTTTGCTGCAGTGTGCATTGCTGATCTGAGAATCTATCAAACAATTAAATATTTTCCTGCCTTGAAAAAAATACATCAGAATGGCATCTCTGTTTAGTGTATTTGCTCTGAAACTTGAGATGAATACTATTATTCCTTACAGTCAACAAGTTATATATTGGTGTGCTAGGTGCTCTCTAAGAGTTTAATTAAAGAACACCAGTATTACCAGTATCTCAAAAGTAATACTTCAAGCCCCTATTCCTTTCCATAAATTCCTTCATTAACACTTTCTAAGCCACCGATGGGAGAAACCATAATAAAATACCGTGATTTGCAAAAGAAATACAGTAAGATGTATGACAGAATTTTGCACCAAGAATGTTTTTTATGCATTCCTTTCCTGTGATGTCCTTTTCACCAGAGGTCCTTCAGACAGAATTTATATGACTACGTTATAAAAATATAAAATATACAGATAAGCATGTATAGGATCAGAATGGCTCAGAATGTAGCATGGGTGGGAATGCACCTGTGAGGATGGGAATGGCAGTAGGATCTTTTTGCATATGGGAAGCTGGGACAGAGAGACAAAAGACTAAGATAGAACATCACCACCACAACAGCTAAAGTTTATACACTTGAAATTAAATCTAGAACCTGGAGTAAAGGGTCTCTCTGCAATATGAGGGGAATGAATATCCCAAGAATAATACCCTAAATTCACATCACATTAGACACTCGCTGACACTCAATAGGAAATGATGTGGAAGGAGTTGTATTTCAAACACTTCCCCCTGGGATATAGGCACCTTATGTTTGGCTGCACAGGTTTAATAGCCTCAGAGCCTCTGCTATAGATAGGTATCTAAGTTTCTACTTCTAAATACTGAGGTAGTTTCTGTCTTGTGAGTGAAGTTATAAGAATAGAGAGATTTACCTTAATACTACCTATTAGCCAAGAAATGTAAACTGGACAGTCTGTTTTAGCAAAATGTTTAATTGTATAATGGCCTGCTTTGTAATTCTAGTGTCTTGAGAGAAAAAGAAAGAGAAAAAACTTGAGCAGCTGTCTAGTTCAATCCTTAATATTCTTGTTGAAGGATGGATATTCTGCAACACTGAGGCTTAAAATTGAGATGCTAATTGACTGATGTACTTAACTTTCAAATATTTTATTATTAATATATCTAAAATATTTTGGTGCAAGTCATCCCAAATAGTGCAGATGTTCATAGTCTTGATCAGGATATAAATTTAATTATTAGTCTGTCAAATCATATTTGGTTCAGAGTTTAGGTTTGGTTTGTTTTCCAGAATTCATTGTCTCCTTTTTCAAACTTTAAGACACTTGGTTAGAAGAGACTTATGAAGCATTTTGACATTATGACTTAAACTCTGTGAACTGGAGTATAACTAAAATAACCAATCTGAAATAAATTCTGCAGGGCTTGCCAAATTAGGCACAACAAACACTGAGATTTTTTCTGGGGCAAATGCTACAGTCTCCATCTTCTTCTTCTCACTGTTCTTGGTTACTTAATCATCTCCCAGTATCTGCTTCTCTGTCCTAAACAGTTTTGGATTTGAACAGATGCTGGCAATGCATTTGCATCTAGTAAGTGATGAAATTTCTATCACAATAAGATACTAATTTCTCACCTATCTTCCAGCTTCATTTACTACCATTCCAAATAAAGAAAATATAAAACAAGAGGAAAGAAAACCAAATTTTAAGAAAGACCAAAAAACTTCCACAAAGAAGTAAGCTGAATTGTCATCCAAAAATTATTAGAATAAGACAAGATGGTAACAAGTGCAGAGAAACCTGACAACCTAATTTGCACTTATATTGAAGAACACAGTGCCTAGAACTCTTGATGTACAACATATGCAAATCAATCAGCCTTCCTCTTAAAGTTTGATGTTAAAATGGATTTGTAGTAGCTCAGCTTTTTATCTGGAGAAATACTAGGATTCAGCTCATCAAAGCTGTGTAGATATGTTATTCCAGGTTAGTTGCTTTTTTGCCCCAGCAAAGCATTGTATAAGAACTTGTGAGTTTCTTTTCTATGTGGTGTCCAGGTATAAAAAAATGTGTCCATCATTCTGCACCTGTCACTGGGCGGTGGGGTGACCCTGGCTGGAGGCCAGGTGCCCACCAGAGCCACTCTATCATTCCTCCTCAGCTGGACAAGGGAGAGAATATATATGGAAAGGCTCACTTAGCTTGGGGAAAAATTAATTTAATTTATTACTAATCAAATCAAGGTAGGGTAATGAGAAACCCAGATCTTAAAAGCACCTTCCCACCACCCATCCATTCTTCCCAAACTGAACTTTATTGCCAATTTTCTCTAGCTTTTCCCTACCAGCAGCACAGGGAACTGGGAATGGAGGGTGTCATCAGTTCATCACATGTTATCTCCTTCCTCCTCAGGGAGAGGGCTCCTCACATTCTTCCCCTGCTGCAGTGTGCTCTCCCTTCTATGGGAGACCGTCCTCCACCAACTTCTCCAATGTGAGTCCTTTCCATGGGCTGCAGTTCTTCGTGAACTGCTCCAGTATGGGTACGTTCCCATGAGGTGCCGTCCTTCAGGAGCAGCCTGCTCCAGCCTGGGTCCCTACGGGTTCACAAGTCCTCCCAGGAAACCTGCTCCAGCCTGGGCTCCTCTCTTCGTGGGGCCAGGGGTCCTGCTAGGAGCCTGCTCCAGCACGGGCTGCCCACGGGGTCACAGCCTCTTTTGGGCATCCTCCTTCTTCAGCATGGCATCTTCCCCAGGCTGCAGGTTGGTCTCTGCTCCCTCGTGACCCTTCATGGGTGCAGGACCACAGCCAACCTCACCATGGCCTGCACCACGGGCTGCTGGGGAACCTCTGCTCTGGCACCTGGAGAACTTCCTCCCTCTCTTTCTCCTCTGACCTTGGAGTCTGCAGAGTTGTTTCACATATTCTCACTTCTCTCTCTGGCTGTAATTACAGTGTGGGGTATTTTCCCCCCCCTTCTTAAACATGTTATCACAGAGGGGTTTACCAGCATCGCTAACTGGCTCAGCCTTGGGTAATGGCAGGTCCGTCTTGGAGCCAACTGGCTCTCTAGGACATGGGGGAGGCTTCTAGCAGCTTCTCAAAGAAATCACCCTTGTAGAACCCCTCCACTACCAAAACCTTGTCATGCAAAAACCAATACACATTAAAACTGCCTAAATCTAAGATTCAGATCCCTAATAGATTTTTTCCCAAGGTTTTGACTAATCAGCCCATGAAAGAGACTGCATAGGTACCTACTGCATAGGTAGTCCATGGAGGAACCCACGATGGAGCAGATAGGTGTTCCTGAAGGAAATATGGCCTGTGGAGAGTCAACGCTGGAACAGATCTTTCTGAAAGACTGTAGTCCTTAAAGATTCCACATCAGAACAGATGAAAACTGTGAGAGGAAAGGCGCAGCAGAGAAAAACAACTAGGTACCAACTGTAACTTTCCACTCTTCATCCCACTGGGTTGCTCCATGCAAGAGAATCATAGAATCATAGAATGGTTAGGGTTGGAAAGGACCTTAAAGATCATCTAGTTCCAACCCCCCTGCCATGGGCAGGGACATCTTGCACTAGACCAGGTTGCTCAAAGCCACATCCAGCCTGGCCTTGAAGACAGCCAGGGATGGGGCATCCACAACATCTCTGGGTAACCTGTTCCAGTGCCTCACCACCCTCTCTATGAAGAATTTCTTCCTGATATCTAATCTAAACCTCCCTGTTTTCAATTTGTACCAGTTACCCCTTGTCCTGTCACTACAGGCTCTTGTAAAAAGTCCTCTCCCAGCACCCTTGTAGGCCCCCTTCAGAGACTGGAAAGCTGCAATGAGGTCTCCTTGGAGCCTCCTCTTCTCCAGGCTGAACAAGCCCAATTCTTGCAGCCTTCCATCATAGGAGAGGTGTTCCAGCCCTCTGATCATCTTTGTGGCCCTCCTCTGGACTCGCTCCAAGTGGTCAATATCCTTCTGATATTGGGGGTTCCAGAGCTGGATGCAGTACTCCAGGTGGGGTCTCACCAGAGCAGAGAAGAGTCTGGAGTGAGGAAGTGAAGTTGAGCTTGGGAAAGGAGGAAGGAAAAGTGTTGGTTTAATGTATGTCTTTTTGTTTCTTGCTGTCCTAATTCATAATTAAATACTTATTTTCATTGGCAATAAATTAAATCAATTTTCTTCAAGTCAAGTCTGTTTTTCCCATGATGGTAATAGGAAAGCAATCTATCTGTATTTATGTCAACCCACGAGCTTTATTATCCTTTTTTCTCTCCCAGCCCCACTGAGGAGGGGGAGTGAGTAAGCAACAGGATGGGAGTTTGACTGCAAGCCAAGGCTAAATCACCATGTGTGTCATGCTACGACTGTTTTTCTCCATTATATCACTTTATATTTATCTGTGTTGGATTTCATTTAACATTTTATTGCCTACATACTCTGGCCTCCAAGGTCTTTCTGAAAATCTTCACAGTCTGTCCTTTGCCTAACTACCTTACATAATGTTGGATCATCATTAATCACATCATATTATCACCATACAGATCACTCCCCTTCTTTAGGTCATCTCAATATTTTAAACAAAATGAGTTCCAGGACAGACCACTGCACAACTACTTTGATGACAGTCCTATGTGGCAAGAAATTACCTTTTATATTTATCCTTAATTTTCTGTCTTTTAACCAAAGCTTAATGCATGTTAGAGTCTTCTTTTTTATTCCATGATACTCAATATTCTTACAGCCTATGTGGAAGGCCTTGTTAAAATTTCATAGGAAATTAAAATAGACAATATATTTTCATACTACTATATGTTTCTCGACTTCTTTAAGTAATGCTTTCTACTGAAGCCATGATGACCCTCCTCAAAAAGAAACCCAAAACCACAAAAACCAATATCCAAGCATCTACTAATTCTACAATTTATTAGTCTTGCTATTAATTTTGCTCAGTTGAGATCTTAAGTTTAGAGGACTGTTAGTCCCTGAGCACACCTGGAAGTTTTGTCTTCAGGTACTGCAAAGTTTTAAGTGAGAGGTTATATACTACTACTAGTAATGCACTTATTTCATCTGCAAGTTACTCTAGATGGTATATTATCTGGTCCTGGTAATTTGTTAGTGTTCATTATGCCTATTTGCATTATAACCTATTCCATGGTTGCTTTCACAGATACTCAGTGCTACAGTGGCTAGAGCCTTTCAACATAGCCTTGGAATCCCATTCTGAGTTCTGGTCCAGAAACTTTTCCCCTGCTTATCTGGGCACAATGCAGGAGATTTTTCTTAAAACACCACCATGGATTGGCACAAATATGATTGTGGACAGTGACTGTAATTTTTCCTTTAATACAGTATAGCAGTGGTGTCACTGGTTGTAGGATATCTGGCTTTCATTCTGTTGCTTGCTGGTCAGGGTTAAAACCCAAACATCAAATATTTCAAACCCTGTGTTTTAGGTATTCAAGA
>NW_010230256.1:22218-51529 GCF_000690775.1 Eurypyga helias | reverse complement strand
AGTCTCCTGCTGAAACCACTAGACTTTACAGGAAAACTAAATATTCATTGGGCAAAAGACTCTATGATCCTAGTGATTAGGGTATTCATGTGGCAGGGGAGATGTGAGTTCCTGACATTCTAATGAATATTTACATAATTTTGTATGAAGTATTCACTGAAGCAGAAACAGCAAGTTGCCTAATCACTTACCTATAGAATCATGATTTTCTTGCCTTTCAGCTCAATTAATTTTTAATCGTGCCTCACAACGAAGAAAAGCCTCAAGAGGAGGAACTGTCTTCACAGAGTGTCCTAGCATTTTGAGCATTTACCTAATGTTAGTTTTCAAAGTCTCTCAAACACTGAAGAAGTTTGAACCTGTTGCTTGCGCTTTATCAGGATACTGGGCAAAGAGGGAACACTGCTGTCATCACCTCTCTTTTTGTCTCTCTTCATAATTTTTTAGAAGCAGTTGAATTTTGTTAACAAAGTTTGTGAGAAGGTTCAGCATTTTGAATCACAAATGGAAGAGGCCATTCAAATCTCCGAGAGGACTAAAGATTATTCCTCACTTTGCTTATGTCTTCATTCCTGGCTAGACTTGGTGTTCTGTCTAGGTGGTTTGTAGTATTTCTAGTATAAATTCTCTGTGTTTCTGCATCTGTATGCCCACATTATCCAGAAGATATTTTGAAGTATTTAGGAATATGTGAAAATGGGAGCATCTGAAAATTTTTAAGTGACAACACTGCTCTAGATGGAACATGGAAATTGCCTCTCTCTGTGCTTTGTGGTGGTTCATTTTGGCTGCACTGCCTGCCATTATTAGACTACTTCTAGCAACAGGCAACAAAGGCAACGGAAAACCTCACATTAAAGGCAGTTCACAAACAAACCTAAGCGGCTTTGGAGTAGGGATATTATCAAATGTGTTTCCTTCAGAAAATGTCAACATGTTAACCCTCCTCTGCAAAATTAAACATTTGAACCAAATTCACAGAAAATAATGGTGGGGGTAGGGAGAAGAGAGACATTTCATCTTTTCAGCTTGGTATGGGCTAAGACAAAGTATAGAAAAAACATCACAGCTCGCCTGGCCTTGAGATTACAAGTACTAATGTATTGCCGACAAAGGGGAGAAAAATGAAGTGGAAGCTTCTCTGTGGCTTTTAGGTCTGAAATTCTGTATTTCAGTCCTTCTGCTTTATCTACACTGCCAAATTTGAATCCAGAGATTTGACTTAGGCTTATTGCCTTATCTGTATTTCTTTTAAAAGAGATGTTGTAATTCCCTTTCATAGGGCAGATTTTCCTGAAACTGGTTGTTCATTAATGATACCAAAATTGGAGTCCTGCTCTGCTGTAAACATAAACTAGAGACTTCACTGTGATGTCAGATACTGGAATGAACCGAGATAATGAAGCAGAGGGAATTCAGAAACTGGCTGACTACAGAAAGCCTTTTCATGTGACTATTGAAGTATTCATACTCATCTATTAATTGCCTTGTCTGTCCAATGCTGTTAACCTAGACGATCTGCCATCTAGGCACCTGTACCTGCTTGTTGCAGGGATGTCTAGGTAGTGTCCTTCTCATAAGTGTCAAGATTTTGAATTTGTGCTTTTTTTACCACGATTTTGCATTCAGCCTTTTGTTCAGTCTCAGGTAAATAAATGTAGTAGTCCCTGGTATGTCTAGTGTTTTTTTCCAACTGCACCTTCTCACTGTCAAAGTAGGGTAGTCATCTGCCAAAGTAGGAAAGTAGTAGAACATATCTAACTGTACAGAAACAGGATAGAAATGGAAAATCTGTTTAACACTACAGACAGCATATATAGCTATTTTGCCTCTCAGTGTAGAACACCAGCACAAATGGTTATTTCTGATGAAGAAAGGAACAGTGGGAATAGTAGTCTTATGTAGACAAAATTTGGAGGGTCTTTCCTCTTTTACTTTAAGAAAAAATGAGAAACTTGGCTAGTCTTCTGCTTTTACAGCTTCAATAAGTGGTTAATTGTCTTCAATATTGTTAAGCGCAAGATACGTTGGAAGGGGAAAAAAAACCCACAAGATGTTGCATTTAAGAGTTTCTGGAGAGAAGGTTCAATGGCTATAATTCAGTTTTGTCTTGGATTAATTTTTCCCTGTGAGGCACTGAGCAAGGCATCTGACATATGACTTAAAAGGCCTCCATCCAAAAAATGAGATTAAAACTTGGCTTTATCCCATAAATTCAAATTTTCAATCTTGAAAAGTATTACTCTGTCTTAAGCTAAATTCCAGCACATTTTGTATTTATTCATAACTTTTCTATTTGTTCACTCATTTTTGAAAGCAATGAGCAGCCCAGCACCTTACTCATGCCCAAGCCTATGCAGTTTCCAAAGGAGGCTTTCTACAGCCTGAGTTGCTCAAGGAACCCCATGTCACAACTATTGTAAGCTCATGCACAAAATGTGCTTATCACTTCCCATGTGCCCTAGGAGATGTAGTAGTCCTGGTTTTCAAAGCAAACTCACTGACATGATGGGGATGCTTTCATAACAGCCAGCAGAACTTTGGAAGATCTGTGTTCAGTTCTCTCCTCTGCTTAACAGGACTCGACTCCCCACTTCTTGTGTTTTTGGCAAGTTGCTTAGCCAAGAGGTTCAAGTCTGCTTGGAGGGAGGGCAGGATGCATCAGCAGTGCCAGATGAAAAGCCTTGCAGTGTGCAGAGGAAGAATTCAGAATTCATTGGGCTAGAAAGAGAACATGAAAACCAGGGCAACTTTAGCAGAAAGGCTGGGGATGTCCTCTGGGAAGACAGGGAGTCTTCAAAAGGATGTTTATGTGTTTTTCCCAGTTGTGATTTCATGTAAAATGCATAATAAGCTGGTAGCAGGGTTTGGGACTTCAGCCTGTTTCTGCCCACAGTCACTGATGAGTGCTATAAGCACTAGAGTGCTCTATGAAGTGGAAATTAAAATGACATCTGGGGCATCTGGGGCAATCCTCACTCTTAGAAGTTGGTTTAGGCCCTCTAATATCTTCAGGTATTGAAATAAAGACCATCAACTCAGTTGTCTCCTCTACGGTTGTTTTCCCTGCCAACACATGCTACCTTTAACCAAGTCTTGGCAATAATATTATCCATATTTATCATGTCCAGACTTTCTTTTTCCAAGTCACTCTCGCAGAATCTACAGAAGGTTCATAGAGAAGATACAGCTGGTATTTCAGCTGCCTGATTCCTAAATGGGCTGAGCCAAAGACAGAGCAGCATGCCAGCTCTCTGGAGCCAAAAATGCCTTCCTGTTCACAATCAGATTTATGCAAATATCCTGGCATTGGTCTAAAAATACCTGGATTTAGTCAGGAGAGGCATGGAGGCATAGAGGGCTCGTACCCTGCACTCCCATCTCATTATAGTCCCCTGCAACATGTGTCATACCTGGAGCCACAGAGTTAAATGAGGACTATGATATTCCCTGAGCATAGGCTTATTTTCTGATTAAACCAACAAACAAACAAAAAAACCCCACCAATAAAAGCCCCAAACCCCCCAAAAAACCCCACCCTAAGCAACACAGGTGCTCTGTTGGAGAGGAAGAATTTCACTCTTTGCTTATTGCTCAGAAGCATACTCTGAGCTTGACACCACAGTAGGTGGAGAGGGTTCAGTGCACTGATAGAGGGTAGGAAACATACTGTGCTTGTATTTTCTGAAAGATAATCAATAGTGCCAGATAGAAATACTGAGACATGTACAGAAGCTGAACTACATCTCCTAGGAGATGAATGGCACTCTCTATCTCTTGTCAGTCATAAATAGTAAATAGACCAATAATTAGATTTAAATTTTTAATTTTTGAGGGACATAAGGGATCAGACTGCATTATTCCTGTATTTCTTTGGCATCTTTTTGTTAACTATCTGGGGAAAAACATGAAAATGGTTCCATAGGATGATTCAAGGTGCTTATTGTTGATCTTTATATAAGCTCTAGGCTACCTGCTGACTTAAACTATGTGACATTTCATAATTAATCTGCAAGGTTTTGGTCTTTTGCTGAATTTACAGGAAGGAAATTCTAAGGTTTGTGTCAGATAATATTTGTAATATGAAACAAAGGTATAATGTTTCTTTTTGCCAAAAAAATGAAGTTGTGCTTAGCTGACTTTAACTCCATAAGTTAGTAAACAGGATCTAGACCTGGATATTAGGAGAAAACAAGATCATGTCCTACCTACAGTGCAAGTTTAAATAAACAAAAAGTTAAGTGGGCAATTCTTTCATCTGGATTCACTCAAAAATATAGGCTCTTGTCCTGAATAGAGTTTCCTCTACCATCCCCAAAGTAATATTTTTGCACCACAGGTTTTGGTCATTCCCCTGGAATGGACCTGTTGAAGCATCTGGATTTCTTTTGCTGGATACAATGCAGAAACCAGTATGCATTTCTGAAAGACATGTTGAAGAGTTTCCTGCTGTTCTATGAAGTAGTTTATTATTGCCAGAACACCATAAGTGAATAGAAAGCCTTGCAAACATACGGAAACACAGAGCCTGCTGGGCAAAATTTACAGTGTAGCTCAGCCAAGTGATAAGAAATCAGGTATAAGGACTCACGTTCTATACACTAGGCAAAACTCAACACTTTCTTTATATTTTTTTTTTCTTCTTTTTTACTGGCACATTACAGTTCTGCCCATCTCTTTTGCTTGCTTCTTACTATTCTTCTTTTCTTTCAAATGATGAAATCTGATGAGGAAGAGAGTGCCATATATTTACATCCTAAAATAAAATCCACCTCCCTTTTCCTCACACGTTGCAGATTTCCTGACCTCTCCTGATAAAAAGACTGTGAAAATATACTTGTAAATGCTTTTACCTGATTTCCATGCAGCATTATTTCTGAACCTTTCATTTTGAAAGCTCTACAGCATTATGACCTGCACACCCCACATCATCTGTTCCCTTCTTCTTGCATATATAAATTCCTCAAATCTGTGAGGAATTGAATACAATTTAAGAGAGCGTTGCAGAGCAATATCCTAAATGCTGAGAGAGAAATGCAAGAACTCAGTTCTGACAAGAAAGGTTTTCTGGTTAGTATCTGTGATTGATTGGCTCAGGTCTCAATGTATGTTTTAGCTTTAAGGAGAAACAAGTGATCCAGCTAAACAATACAACTGGCACACTAACTTCACAGAAAAATGTAGTCTGCCTTTTTCAATTTTTCAGCTATCAAATTCTCTTACAAGTAAGTATTTTGCTTAAAATTAACTAAACTGCATGGGCATAAATTATGGAGCTATTTGGTTTATAGGGTAGAATCAATCTCTTTTTTTTCAAGTATGGACCCTAATTTATGCTTAGTAGTTTGAACTACCTGCAGACATTTACACTTAAATATCTAAAAAATGAGGCCTCAGTGAGTAAGTGTTGGAGTTCAGGCTTGGCACATGAAGCTCCTATCTCATACTCCAAATTCACATTTTTATTAACCTGAACTTCATTTAATTCATTGACCTCTGTGAAAAATCTTGCAGCATCACCCTACAAAAATTCACAGGAGACTCAGCAAGGTCTGATGATAGGGACTGCAGTGTTTGCTTTACCTCTTCTCTAGTTACCACAAAGTACCTAAACCCAGGAATTTCATCTGTATTTCAGGCTTGGTGTTTATACCAACTGGAGGAGTACAGTGCTGAGATGCCTTAGACAACACACCATAAACACTCTTTAAATGTGGAAGCTCTAAAAGTGGAAGCGGAAAGGCGAATCTAATGAGTTCAGGCCCAGTGAATCACTAGGCTCCTTTTCAGACCCAAGCTATTAACTCCACATACTGTGTACTCTCCATACAGAGACATTCACTGTCTTGGAAGGGGGTAGTGGTCATACAGTGTCGGTGTGCACTGTCGACAGGCAGGAATCATCACTCTTATTTCCAGCTGGGTCAGTGCCACATCTCTCACAAAGTAATTTGGAACTTGAGACAAGTACAAGAGATGTCATTGGGATCATGACCGCATAATCTGCTCAGATGGGAAAGTCTTTGGTCTGTATGAACCTTTATTTATGTGAAATTCTAGGAAGAGTTGGTAGGGCACCCATAGTTCCCCTTTGCTCCTTGAGCCATTTTGGTGTGCATAGCAAAAGGCGTATGTGTTTAGGAACAGAAGACCACATTTTCATCTCACAACTATTTTCCAGATGTGTAATTATACACATTTCAATGAAGTAGTTCCTGGCTGATTTCTGAGTAAGTAAAAAAGAGAAGCAGCCTTGCCAAATGGCAAGAACACTGAAAATTTTCAGGAAGTGGATTGTATTACTGCCTGATCGAAGAGACTGCTGAGTACCCTTGTACAAGTCTTATTTGAACTTTACAGATCACACCTTTTTATAATGTGCTTTGAGATGTACTGATGAAAACAGCTCTTTAAGAGCTAAGTGGCATTGCTATGATGTTACAAGTGGACCACATGCAGCAACAAATCCTACTTTCTTGAATTTAAGAGGCTGTATTAAATCACTTTGTTCTTCTGTCTCGTTGTACTATGCATATTATATGGTGTGCTTATTACAACAGTACAGCCATGCTAAGATTGTTTCCTGCAGAAATATTCTGCTGTTCAGAATAACTCTAAGTTATTTAAAGATATTAATGGAACTATCTACCTGTGTGCCTCTCTGTGTCTGTCTTTCTATATGAAGAAATAGCTTATCACTGTGGCACCTGAAACCTCGTCTTTCTCATTGTATATTACTACGTATATCTGAGTTCCACCTTTTAATGCAGACCTGAAGCCCCAGAATACCTGAAACAGTCTGTTCTCAGGGTTGTCATAAAGCAAACAGAAAAGGAACTTAAACTGGAAATGAACTATTTGGAGATTAACTTCACTCTCAAAGAAGATCAGAAAAATTAAATAATTTTATTTTGGGCTAATCTGTATGAGACAGAATGCCTTATCAGAACAGTTAGGGGCACTCGCTGAGTCCAGAAAGTGTGCAGTAGTTATTTTAACAGGTGACTGCACAGTGACAAATGTACATTCGCAATATCAGTGGCGTCAGCCTTTATCTTTATTCTGATAGAGTAGATGCAGTTTTGCTCTCCTTTAATACTTCCTCTTAATTGACCTAAATTCTACAACATGCTTTACACAGATGAGGTAGCATAATGGAATATTTTTCTCTAGAACCAAAACCTGCAAACTTTGGATCTCTTGTCTCCATTCTTAGATGTGTCACTCAAAGCATTTCATAAGTTTCAAATTTGCTCCCATTAGAATTTCAGCAGTTCTGTTATTCCTGCCAAAACACTGTATCTCCCCCACTCTGCTTTTCTTTCTTTTTCTCAGTTGCTGTGTCATAACATTGGAAACAGAATGGTTTTATTCAGGGGCTGGATTAATGGCCATGCGTACAAATAGGAGAAACTAAACCTTCTCCCTAAATAAACAGGAAGATCTGAAACCATCTGCACATTC
Source organism: Eurypyga helias (assembly GCF_000690775.1). Classification (NCBI taxonomy): domain Eukaryota; kingdom Metazoa; phylum Chordata; class Aves; order Eurypygiformes; family Eurypygidae; genus Eurypyga; species Eurypyga helias. The sequence continues at coordinate 44,065 of NW_010230256.1, read as the reverse complement.
AAATCCCAGGGAAGCACAACAGTAGCAAATGGAGGCTAATCTAGTAAGAACAATATTGGTTCTTGGATATTATTTCTATTATTATTAGATTAAAATTTGGGAAGAACTCCTCTCTTAACATTTCCCTGAAGGACTAAAAACAATGAATGCATTACACTGGAACTCAAGCTTTAAAGAATTTCAAATTCAACTAGAGCTGCTCCAGTGAGAGTATAAAAATCCATTTACTTCACATCCTCTTAAATCCTCTTAGTGCCTTAACAGATAAGCGTGTAAGGGGGAACCAACATTTTTTTTATTTTAATTGAACTGGATGTTAGTTTTCTCAGATAAGTTTAATGAAGAGGTGGGTTCTGTGGATGGAGTGGTGAGAGGTTTCGTTCAATTGTAGCCACTTCTCTGAACAATTTGACAAGTGCAGGGAAGGACCCTTTATTTTTATGAATGCTACATTTTGCCACTCTCTGAAATGAAGCTTGGAGAACTATATTAATATTGGCTTTGCTGTTATGATTATCTTAGATGGGGAAAATTTATATATGGTTTAACAGAGTGGCCAAGTTTGGAGAATGCTTTGTCTACAGGCACAGCTGTCCCAGTAGCATGAGGAAAACAGAAGCATTGGAAAAGTGTAGATGGCATTTCTGGAAATGCTTAAAAGCCAAGCTGTGCCTATCTGTCTTGTGTCTTCCATGATGGGTCAAACAAAATGCTTTTGAGTCTGAGGTTAGTGTTAATTGATGGATGGGGTCAATCACTAGAGTTTCACACTTCATCATGAAAAGGTTACATGACACAAGGTCCAGTGTTCACCTACATTTCAATTGACATCATTCATCTCTATATCTGTAGAGTCCAAGAAACATTCTATGTAATGATCAGACTGCTTCTTCTGTCATTTATGGCTGTTCATTAGAAAAGGTATATTTGGCTCATTAGAATATATACATGCAAGACTGGATTTAGTAGAATTAAAGAAATTATGTTTGGTTTTTTCCTTCTAAAAAAAAAAAAAACCAAACCCTAAATATTGACTTATATAAAAAGAAACCAAATAAAAATTACCATTATTTAGGAAAGTCTTTTTCCACAGAAATTAAATTTAATCCCTGTTTCAACTGTAGTAGCCAGTAGTCTTAAGCTGATTGCAGTTCCCTAACAATGTTTCTTATTATCTGATTACAGTTTCTCAATGTCTTCTATTGATTTCTTGAGATCCATTAATCCATGGTTCAAATAGACTTGCTTACTTCGCTTATTTTATGTGGTTTTCATATCTACCTTCAGAAACACAGAAGTTATGTATTTAAAAATTTATCATAACTTATTCTATACACCGTGGGCAGAGATAGGTGTCATACCGTGTACCATGATGCAGACACAAAATATGAGTTTCAAATGGATCAAGCTGCATGGGAAATTACTTGCTTCTCCACCACTTAGTAAAGTAATTGTATTGCTTCAGATTCCTATCTGAAAGAAATGCCAAACACTGATTACTATGCTTTTCTGAATAATCTGAAATCCATGAAAAACAGAAGAATGATGTCTCCGAGTGTTGCATTTAGACTCAGTGTCTTCTTCCAACATCACCTTGTCAAGAAATATGCAAGTACCTCATCTTATCAAGATGTATCAGAAAGAGACATTTAAATCAATATTGCTATTTAGGACTTCCAAGAAAGAAAGATAAAGTACATCTGTATACAGATAAGGATATTCAAATGTAGTCTTTTTGCTCCTATTGGAAGGGAAAAACAGGTACAATACAGAGGAAGGGTGCATCTTGATTTAAAAAAAAAACCCACACAATTAAAAAGGTAGCAAAAGCAGGAAAGTAAGCACTCCTAACAGTTCAGGGAAGCCACAAAAAGTGTCAGCCCCCAGAAACCAATTAATTGAAAATTGGGTGACCTTTAGATTCCCTGCAGTGTTAAGAGGGTCTGGCTTACTGCCATGATTATGAGTCACTCCAGTCCTATTGGTATAATTACTGCTACCACCAGGCAAATAATCTCAAACCTTTTACTGATCTCTTGCCTGAAACAATAATCCTCCAGCCGCCCACCAGCAGCAGATTTTAAGATGTGTATCACCAGCCTCCAGCTTTCATCTAAATTGGCTCTGTAGTTTGACATCTGACTGCAGCCTTCTCACCATCCTCTAGTGAACTGGTAATGATAAGCAATTTAAACCCCAGCAAATAAATTACTTTTAACCAGATGAAAATTCAGCATTGTCGCTACTCAGATAAATGAAGACTCAGCAATTCTGTATGGAGATGTTGGCTATGATGCCTTTTGCTCTAGGATGTTTTCTGTTCCAGTTCAGTTTCCATTTGGCAGTATTGAAGGACATGCAAATTCATCCTCATAGGACCACTGCACATGTCCACCATTTCCCAACCATCCCTGCCTACAGGTAGAAACACATGCTATCACTGGGTCCACTCCTGAACAAGATGTATTTGTCCTGGGAATGGTTGCTATTTTCAGAAATGGAAAACAATTTGCCTATACCAGCTGATTTAGAAAAAATGTACAATAGTTGAGTAGCCTCTCCAAGGTTTAATCAGTGTCCTAAACTGCCCCTGTACATTCACCTAAATCATAAGCTCATTTGACTGTTTACACTTGGTTGACGTATTTGAATTGAGGTACCATTGTAAGAGGTAAGCATCCTTTCTGCTTACCTCTCCCAAGACAAATCTGCCCAAAACTGAGAATTTCCAAGGTTCCAGACTGCCTTACTTAATGGCTGTTATTAACTAGGCAATTGTTTTAAAAAAAATGAGTGGCTACTTGAATACAACACAATTAATATAGTCAATTTGCATAGTAGTTCCAAATTTGACATTATACCTGCTTTATGTCTGAATTACTGTCTGCCATATCCACTGGTGAACGGGGTGCATAGTGGTCAGAAATAAACTGTGCCACAGGATATAAAACTATCTGTATCATAGAATTGTAGAATGGTTTGGATTGGAAGGGTCCCTAAAGACCATCTAGTTCCAACCCCCCTGCCATGGGCAGGGACACCTTCCACTAGACCAGATTGCTCAAAGCACCATCCAGCCTGGCCTTGAACACTTCCAGGGATGGGGCATCCACAGCTTCTCTGGGCAACCTGTTCCAGTGCCTCACCACCCTCTCCGTGAATTTTTTTTTCCTGATATCAAATCTAAATTGCAAAGTTGCAAAGTCAACGGGACCTGAGAAAGTACTGACAGAATGATTTTTCAGAACTAGCTCCTCTTCACTGCAAGGCAGCTCTCCACTCAGGCTACCTCTGACTTATTTTCTCCATTTTAATGCTAAGAAGTGTTTCTTTTTATATAGTCAGCCACTCTCAATAGATACAATAGGTGTTTCCTGGGCTGAGGGTGACATGCCAATTTTGTTCAAGGAGGCGCTCCCTTCCTGATGGATTCGTAATTTGCTGCTGCCTCAGAGGTATGCCTGATAGCAGCAGCTGCACCTCAGGGTCAGATCTCTTATTTCAAAAGCTGTATTTTCAAGGACATATATTACTAAAATTTTCAGTTTCTCTCTTTAATTCTATTAAATCTGATTTCAGACTGAATATTTGTTGCAATAATCAGGGTATCCTAGACCCAGGTAAAGACCCACAACAGTTTTGTTTCCCTGTCCTCCTCTCCAACATGGGGACAAAAATGGCCTCATGGTGCGTTTTCTCTTAGATCACACAGCCCTGAGGGAAAACTTGCAAAGAAAAATCATCTTAAAAGATTCCACAACAGCAAAAGAAAAGCCAAAATAAAAAGCTAAAGCTAAGACCTTTTAGCAGTAGTTTTGGCTAGGCTGTAGCTTTGCCTTTGCTGTTTGGCAAGGAATTAGATGTGTTGCCAGGAAACATGGCGGAGTCCATTTGGGTAAACCCTCATTCCCTCTCCAAAACCAAGAAACCCAAATCCCTTCTGGATGGCATGTCGATGCTGCACACAGGAATTGCTTTATATCCTAAGCATTTCCAAACATGTTTTTGTTGTGATGGGTGAAAATCTTGCCTGTGAGTTTGCCAGTAAATAGACAGAATGATTCTCTGCCAGTGCACAAACATGCAACCAGCCCCATTTAATTTACTGGCATAACTTAGACTTTCTGTCCTGAGGTTGTCTGGCTTATTCCTTTCTTAAAAGCTGCTTTGATTATTTAGATGATAAATACTTTTGACAGGACTTTGTATTTGTGCTTTGTGGTTCCTTTACACAATGGCATAGTAAGTAATAATTTGGGATATAATTATGAGCTACACTTCCCATAACTGGAAAATTATATTAATTTAGATATCTCCATAATGTCCAGCTTTATCAGTGTTGCAGATCAAATGACTTGACATCTGTTAGAAGCTAGGATATACATACAGAATAATTGCTTGAGACAATTATGGTAAGGTTTTAGTAGTATAGAAGGCTGCTGTGAAATGCAGTGAAAGGACCTGAAGATGTAAATAGTCATGGGAATACCTCTACAGGTCATGAAGAAAACATCTTAGGACTCCTATTAAAAACTCTTTACTCATTTAGTATCCCCAGATATCCATGTAGAAAACCATACTTTGTTCTCTAGGCTGGTATGGCAAATGTAATTTTGTATTTCCTTTGTGTTCCTGCTTGTAGTTCTTAAGGTAATGTCCACTTGAATATTAGATTTCTACAAAATTTCTGACTGTCCAAGACCTGAAGATAACCCATAAAACACTATGAATTTCAAAAACAACTTCACTGACCACAGAACTTCAGCACTTTATAGGTTTTGTTTGCTGCCAGTGGTCTTACTGATGGGATTGAATAATTTTCTTTTGCACTTGTAATTTTTAACAGATTCGGACGGGAATATCTTATGCAATACTGGCTTGTTTACACTTATTTGATGTATTTGAATTCAAGTACCTTTGTAAGAGAAAATGCTGTCATCTGACATAGCCCTTTGGCTCTTTGAGTAAAACACGTTTATAGACAAATCACAGCTAGGATTATTTCATCAGCCCGAAGTATTTTCTCTTATGCATGTGGAATGTGACTAGCAGATAATCTGGGCACTTAGACTCTGATGTAGCTATTCATAGCCAAACAAGTGAAAACAGTTAATAAACCTCTGTATAGAAATTCAAAATAATACACGGATACACTGTATCTAACATAGGAACTACATTGATTGAATGTGTTAACATATTGCTTGTCTCAACGTCTAACACAGGACCTCTTCTACAAATTCCTGTGTGTGTCTGGCTACTACTCCTTTATGAATCCCCATGTTCTTCAAAGTATGTCTTCGTAGTACCTCAGATCTCCAGAGCAGACTAATAGTAACCATTAATTACTGCTATTCAGTAAGTTATCATTCCTCAGTTGAACTATGGTAACCCACACTGAAGGTTCTCTTTTGTCCTACAGCAAGAAATAATACATATTATCTCACATATGTTGTGGCCTAAGAATATATGTACACACAATCATTTATGAGAGATCCGCTGATGAATGGTAACTTATTAAATAGCTGTAATTTGGTCATCACTCTAAGCCTACTTTATATGTCATATTTATATTTTTGAGACAGGAGCATTTTGTGTCTTCTGATTAATAGAATGATGGTTCACCCACACAGGACGTCTCAGGTACGTAATAGTATCTGTGTTACAGGTTCTGTGTTACAATGGTTAACCTCCCAGAAACCTCAGTAGCATTTTAACTTCCTAAAACTAAAAGCAATTTTACCCTAAATTATCAACTCTTGACCTAAGATGTGAGGACTGTAAGAAGGAACTTAGATGGAGGGAAGAAGGAGAGATGAAGACAAGACACTTCAAAAAGCTCCAAGTCAGTATTTGGCCTTATTATATGATATCCAAAGAAGATGAAAGAATTGTTGACCTGAAAATGAACATAAAAGAATGAAGATTAATAATCAACAGTTGCACAAAAAAGGAGAGAAATGCCTATAATATCTTTAATTTATAGCTGTGAATGATATCAAACAAGACTCTCATTTCTGTTGACAAAGGCATGAGTCTGTATTGCTACCACTTATTATTAGCTTCTTTATTTGCTTAGTACTAAGCAATTTGCATTAAGAGCCTATTTTTCCCTCTTCTATTCTGTTTGTTTTTCAAATGAATTTATGTTCACCGTGGGAGGCAGCATGAGAAACCCTGGATTAAGCCACAGAGAATGGCAAGCAGTCGGCAAATTTCCTTTTCAGTTCCCTGCTGATTTGCCAGAAGAAAAAAGATCATTTAGTCACCATGCACATTCAGTTCTCATCAACTGACATCCCAGTGTGGGGGGTCAGTAAAATGTCAGCAGGATTACCTGTTAGTGCTAAACGTGCTGCTGAATATTGGGGTTTTGTGGGTATTTGGGTTTATTTTTCAATTCAAAAGCCCCAGTGCTCTTACACTGTTTGCAGGCTCTCTCACTGATTTGTATATGGTTGATCTGTCTTCTCCTGGTGCCCTAATATTTCTCTCGAGAAAATTCCAAGGTAGGGATGCCTTTGCCTATATGTCTGCAAACTGCCAAGCTTATTGTAGGTTCTATTTTAAGAAAAAAAACCAAACCCAAACCAAAAACCCAACCAACCAACCAAAAACCCTCAAATTTTCATCACTCATAGCTACAGATTGCCTTTACCAGAGTATAATTATCAGTAAGAGTTGTCCCCTGCTTAACTACTTCGTTTGTCTTGTTACAATGCTGGCTTTGTGTTGCTCTCACTCTCAAGAGTTCTGTTTAGCAGGTATTGTTTGTTCACAGTCTCAACAGAAGATATGTCTACCAGGTGGCTTTGACAGCAGTGATCACATCTGGCTCACTTTACCTCTGTACATACTACTGGATTCTCTGAGTCTCACTATTTTTTATTAAGTGTTAGCTTGCTCAAGAAGGCAGTCTGGTATAATGGAATACGCACCTGCACAGCCTGAGGCACTGAACACTTACTTGCGTGTAACACTGATCTATTCGGTGGAGCCATAGCTTCTGTAGGTGCATAGTATTCCAGAATGCAAAACAATGTCCAACTTCCCTTTAGCATGCTCCAACACACAATTGATCAAATACTGGGAGACTAGTCAATCAAATCAGGATCAAAGTGGTTTATTGATTGATTAACAATGCATAATTAACAGGCAATCGGTAAATTATATATCTGGCATCAATATCACCAGTATCACCAATAGACCAGATAAACTACAACCCTAGTCATTTACAGTATGTTAATAAATATCTCTACATTTCTAAACAAGTGAGAAAGACACCTTGGGGTCACATTCGCACCCTGAAGTGGGTCCCTACATGCTGCACTCCACAAGCTGGACAAGGGTGCTTCATCTTTAAACCCTCTTTTCAAGATGACTCCTCCTTTTTTAGAAAATGTTTTCATAATACTCTGTTTAAAATTCTGTTTAATCTGCCTGATGGTTGTCTTTCCTTTCGGGGTTAGCTGTTTGGGGGCAAAAGCCTTAGACAATTTTGTGTATTCTGTTCATACACATTCCTGCCACAGTAGCTTTTGCATTCAAGACACATAGCCAAGTAGGGGGCAGGTGAATTTCCCCTCTGACCTCATGTAACCCATTTGCTGATGTGGCTCCTTTGGTTTGTGCTTCACAAAAACATCCCAGGCAGCAGTGTTTGTAAATGGCATTGTTCATATGAACAGAAATTCAACAGCAAAATAGATGCTATATGTACAAGATGGTCATTTTGGATCGTGGCCATAGGTTGTTCACACACTTGGGCCATGACAGAATGGGAAGAAAATAGTCCCGTCTATTTTCATTGAAATAATGGAACAGAGAATCAAGATCTTTGACAATTTTATTGATGCTGCAGATATTTTTCACTATATCAAAATTGATCACTTTTTCTTTAGTTTCTTCTGAGTAAATGATAAAAATTACTATATAAAGAGATTTAACTTTAGATACATGCTTTATTCATTGTGTAATTTCCAAACAATGCTTGCCATAGATAATTAGGTGGTTTAAATTTTATAAAGGCAAGCAATTTATACTTCCAGTTCTTATTTTAATTTAAATGTGGATATGAGTACATGTGATTGCACATGAATGTGTGTGTACATGTATAAATAAGAGAATCCCATTCTGAGGACGTGATTCACTCCCCCTCCAATAAAACCGCAACTACGGAGTCATTCTTCAAAGCTGTGAACAAGTGTGAATTTGAGGTACAACAAAGTAGATGGCATTGCTGGAGGAAAAAAAAATAAATAATAAGCAGGTACAACCAGAATATCAGAAGTAACTATCAGGCAACAGAACTGTCTGCTTTAAGTGCCTGAAGTCCCTGTCAGTTTAGAAGAAAACAAATGAAACGACCCATTTACCTGTTTCTCTAGTGCAAACCGTAAATGACTTCACCCTGCTTTAGTTCCTCAGGCAAAAACAGAAAATGTCAAGACTAAAGAAGAAGATGGGCCGAGACTCATGACCAGAAGGTTTTCAGCTGAAAGACAGAAAAGGATCTCTTTGTGGTTGAAGAAGCAGAATAAATTGCACATGCATCAGACTTGAGAGCTTTGGGTTTGTTTGGTTTTGAATTCAAGAGGCTCTAAACACACCAAAATAATCCCAAAATTGTTTGTTCTGATTTTGTTTGTTTCTGTTTGAAAATAAAAATGAAACCATTTTTATTAATATCAATGGTCAGGTTTTGCTGGCTTCGTGATTTGTTTGCCAGAACCTGGGGTAATGAGTCACTGTTTGAAACTAAGATTTATCTCCAAGTCTTTAATAAATAAGATTTTTCTAGCTCTTCTACAGAGAAACCTAAAGGGAGGGATTTTTCATTATTCTTATTTTTATGTGGCATGCTCCAAATCAGAAATCATCTAAGTCCTCGGTCTGCAAAAGTCAGAAGAATGCTAAAATTTTGATCATTGAAACCCCATTTCTATGGGATAGAAATTCAGTCCCTTTGCTCTGCATGATATGACTTCACCAAGGGCAGCTCATGCCTGACTAATATTAGGGCCTTCTGCAATGGGGTCACAACTGTGGTCCATAAAGGAAAGGCAACTGAAGTCATCTATTTGGACTTGTGCAAAACATTTGACAGTGTGCTGCACGACATTCTTGTCTCTAAATTGTTTCTTTTCATAGATACTCTTATTCCTAAATGTACAAATCGGATATGGCTGAGTCGTTAGGCCTTTCGCAAACAGAGGTTTAAAAGAATGTTAGCAATTTACTTTATCAAAATTTAGTCTTCTGTTATGCAGTCCATTCTTTATAATTAAAATACATGTGTCATGTAGACTAATCTCTCAAAGGAAGTAAAAAGTGTCTTGAGCATAATGACCTACTATTTGCAACATTCACCTTTGAAACTCAAAGCTAGCTTTCTTTCCTTTATTAAAATAGCTGATGGTGTATTTGAAGATACCTCCAAATTTAAATAATGAAGAAATTATTAATAGTCAAATTTCCTTAATAACATGAGGAAGAAAATAATGCTATCTGACATTAATTTCCAACTTAACTGATTAAAAGAAATCTTGCAAATTTTATGTTTTACTCTAAAACAAAATAGGCAGATTTTAATGAGGCATCTCCTTCAGTAATAGCTATGCATTCAAAACATAGTAAAGTAAGAATTAGTTCTGTAGCAAAATTAAATTCATTCCCATTTAAAAATCAATTTGAAATGAAATCAAATGAAGGATACCTTTCTCCTATAGTCTACTGAAACTTCTGATATAATTCTAGTGAAACTGACTGATATAGTTTTAAGCATCCTCCTGGCATGCAACACTTGGATCATGAGTGCTTGAATCATCTCTGCAATGTTATTATCTAATATGTAAATATTTAACTTTGGTCACACTGATGTCAGTGGCAGCTCCCAAACCACATAATTCCTGGCTAGTATTTGTCAAACTGATAGGTAAGCCTCTCCTATAATGCAGAATTTGCAGCATTCTCATACAATTTACTCTTGTGCTTCAGTAGCCATATCAATAGAAATGTTATCATCTTAATTTCTAGATCTCTTTTCATATTATACCATTACTTGTCCTATACACTCACTGAAGCATGGACAAGACATTCTTTCCTTCTTTTTCCTTTTTTTTTCCAATGCTTTCATACATTTGTGTACTTACCTTGTTTCTCATGAGTTTTGTATTCCATCTTTTCTTAAGATTCAAAACCTACATTCCTTTCAGTGTTTTTGTGTGGGTGATATTTCCTAGATTTCTAGAATAATTTTTGCTTCTCTTCTCTGGCCTCCTTCCTGCTGTTCACAATTATTTTAAAGTATGTTGTGCAACACTGAGGAGAGCATTTCAGCTAAAGCCACTGAGTAGATTAGAAGAATTACTAAGATTACTACATATGTCTTGCAAGATACAATTTTTCCTTTCATCTGACCTAAATTTCTTTGGCTCACATCCCTTCTTTTTTTATTTTACAGATGGAAAACTCAGATAGGGATAGAATATGTGAATCAACTCATTTTATATAGGAATTTCTGAGAACTGGGAACTAAGGACACATCTGCTAAATCTGGAATTCAGTTTACAGAGAAATTTTATATTCTGTAAGCCATTCTCCGGTATTGTTTCTCCCTAAATCTCTTTGTCTTTCAGTAGTTTCACTGCTCTTTCTTGCTTTTTCATCACTGCCAAACACTTTTTCTATGTCTTGGCTTCAGCTCCAAAATCTCCTTTTTGTCAGAGAAGGACAAATTCTCAGAAGGATCTATTTGTCTCACTAGTTACAAGAACCTCACAAAAAATGGCCTCACACATTACGTGTTTGATCTCCTTTAACACTCTTAGGTGTTATTCTAAACACAGATTCTTCCTTTTGGATATTTGGATGACTGTCACATATGGAATGTTACTGCAAAGATCAGAAGACATTTCTCCCATTTTATAGAATCATAGAATCACTAGGTTGGAAAAGACCTTAGAGATCATCCAGTCCAACCGTATCTGTCCACCACTAAACCATATCTCTCAGCACCTCATCCACCCGTCTCTTAAACACATCCAGGGATGGTGACTCCACCACCTCCCTGGGCAGCCTGTTCCAGTGTGTGATAACCCTTTCGATGAAGAACTTCTTCCTTACATCCAATCTAAACCTCCCCTGGCGCAGCTTGAGTCCATTCCCCCTCGTCCGATCATCTGTCATTAGGGAGAACAGATCAACACCCACTTCTCCACAACCTCCTTTCAGGTAGTTGTAGGCGGTGATCAGGTCTCCTCTCAGCCTCCTCTTCTCAAGGCTAAACAAGCCCAGTTCCCTCAGTCGCTCCTCATAAGACATATTCTCCAGACCCTTCACCAGTTTTGTGGCCCTTCTCTGGACACGCTCAAGGACCTCAATGTCTTTCTTGTAGTGAGGGGCCCAAAACTGAACACAGTACTCGAGGTGCGGCCTCACCAGTGCCGAGTACAGGGGGAGAATCACATCCCTGGACCTGCTGGCTACGCTGTTCCCGATACAAGCGTGGGAACAATATTCATTGCCACTCTCTGCCATTGTACAGGTATTGGCTCTCATGCAGTTATTTTTGCTTGATATCAGTGCAAAAAATTTTTGGAAAGTTTATTGGTGGCTCTCAACAGAAAGGTGCATCGGCTAAACAGTTTGCAATACGAGGTGGGCATGAAAAACAGCAATTGTTTTTAATCTAGTTATTTCACCTGCAGAAGCAAGCAAACAACTGGACTAAACTGGACTTCAGCTTTGGAAATGCTTTCAGAACATTTATAAGTGATGACGTTTCACAATTAATGGATATTTTGGTAAACTATGAGGAAAAGATGTGGAAAACATGAAAAATTTTATAATAGGATTACTTCATAATACAAGTTTGTTCAATTGGTAACATGGGTTCAGTCCAGAATAAGAGTTATGGGGAATTTGATGCAATACAAGGGTCTGTTATCTGCTACTTCTGTTACATAGGTCGTAAGAGCACAACACTCTTTATATAAGCAGGGACCTGTCAACATATGTAAGAATTCAGTGACAACCATTTTTAAAGAAGAAAAAGTCCTTCCCCCTGCTGTGAAGTCTTCCAACATGCAGAAAACTCTGCTCCTAATTCAGTATTTTTTTAAATTGTGAAGAAACTTTGAACCTATTAGTTGCACTTTATTTCCGCTAGGTTATTCCTATTCTAAGCATGTTGCATTGTCATTTCTAGACCATTTGGTTCCTTGCGAGACAGTGGCTTAAGTGGCCAGGTGGTTCTGATGTAAATGGGATTTTAGGACAAGATACTGGAGAGACAACAATATGAAATATGTTGTCTTATGTCTTAAGTATTTATGGTTGGGATTTTTTTTAGGAAATACAAAACCAAATGAAGTGCTAGTGCTTTTAAAGAAATTAAATCTATTTTTTGTTTTCAGTCTAATCGTGATAACTGGAGGTTAGCCTTCTTTCCTTTTGTATTTTTCTAGGCTGTAATCCAGTTTATGATTCTGTTACAGCACATGAAATGGATCATCTACACTAGGATGGAGACTGTGGTGATCAAGTGCCTTCCATTTTCTGCATAATGTTCGCATAGAAGACTGATGAATAAAATCCTCATAAACAATTACAAAGAGGGAGATCCATCAACAGTCAAGACTCATTATTTTTTCCCTCAGAAGTATTTTTTTGGGTCAGTTTGACAAGATTTCTAGAGTTCTGAGCGTCTTCTCTTATGGAAACTTTTTTATAGAGGCTCCGGTAAAGCCAAATTATTCCAGACAGACAATTTTGAAGGCAGTGTTTGACATGGTTTAACAAATGTCAAGTTCCAATTCATGAGTCCTTATATCTATTGTGTCTTCATTGATGGAAAAGGGTAAATCCTCCTTATCTTACCAGAATGGACTTGGAGTTGCTCTCATTTTCATGTGATTAAAAAAGTAAAGGCTTTTGAAGGCCTTTTCTTTTTTTGTGGAAGGAGACTTTTAGTCTCTTTTATACCTCCAATAGTCTGCTAGCCTTGCTTTTGGAAAGCAACTTACTGTTCCAGAAGTACCTGTTTCGGCAAGTTTCTTTCCACAGCTTCAAATACAATCCTGACAGCCAGCCAGGAGTAAGTGTTGTAACACTTGTATTACAAGTGATTATTCTTATTGTTATCATTATTATTATTACTATTATTATTATTATTGCTACATCCTATTTTTTCTATCTTCTACCCACAAAATTTAAATAAGGCTAGGATTTTCTTGAGTTTCAATTGTGTATGGAACATGGAAGTACTATATTGTGGTATTCCTGTTTGCACGTGTGCCTCAATGAAGGAAAAATCCTAGTGAAATAAATGAATATTCTAGTGATAAACCACATCAGTGTAATGCACGTAATCAGTGCTATGATAATTATTGTCAAATCTATGTATTTCAGAAAAGAAAAGAAAAGGAAAAGAAATGAAAGCATCTTTCTCACATGAAAGATGCTTTCTCACATGAAAGATGCTTTGACAGGCTGGCAGGTGAACATGATTAAAAGAAATGCAGTGGCATGATGTAAGGAAGTAAGTCAACAGTGATTATTTTTTCGTCAGTTCTGTAATGAAACTTTTTCTCTAATGCAAGCTAAGTTTGCATTTCTTAGGTCATGTGTTTGGAAAACCAGCTAATTTTACATGTAACATATTTTCCAGGTTTAGGGCTTCAGGTGATAGAACTAGAACACATAGAAAAGATCAGTATAGCTCAAATCTCAAATGTCATTGAGAACCGAAGAATAAAGTTCTTCAACAGCTTCATTTTTGCTGGATTACAGGATGAGAACAGATTGTGTCTACTACTGATTTGTCTTTGGCCAAAACAATGATATTCTCTCCAAAATACTTGCCACTAGGAGTCAAGATTAGTACTTTCTCTAGCTGTTTTAATGATTATTTTGTTAGTGTATGACATATTGTGATGAATCTCAGCAGAGCACTGCCAAAAGCACTTGTGACTTCAAGAAAATGAATCATTGTCAACATTGTAAATATAAAAATGCATGTATATACACAGATATATAAACACATTGGTTGTTTTGGAACTGGTTCTCAATACAATAAGAAAAGGTAGGGTGGTCCATGATAAATATTGAAATCTGGTCAAATAATGAACAAGTCTTATGTTTTATATGAAGTGAAAAAAATTTTACTTGGCATCTGTAGAAAGAAATAATGAAAACCTTAATAGATACAATGTATACATCCAATTTCTTTCAGTACCGAGAGTGCAATCAAGTCAATTAAACAGGGGCATGGCTAATACCATAATTGACTGACTCAATTAATCTTTATGGGTTTCCTGGCTACACAGGTGCAAAGTAATAGCAAGACACAGAAGCAAAGCAGCGTTTTGCCATGCCTTCATTGTTGTCAAGTTGGGAGGAAGTTGTTTCTTTTTCCAAGTGATATTAACTCTTGTCTTTCTGACACAAGTCAGGATGGTTGCTTATGTTACTAAAAAGCCTTAGAGAAAGCAAAAGTAGGGGATTGCAACTGGTAACATTTTCTTCCGGAAGACCTTGACCTTTTTAAAAAAGAGATCAGTGGATAGCCTTCTTTTTGTTTTAGACATCCAGAATGATTTTCTGGCTACTTCTCCCCATGCTGTTTTGCAGCCAATGAAAAGACAGCATAAGTGTGATAACCTGTTTTATTTTTCTATGTTAGAAGGAGAAGAAGGTATCAAAATTAATTATTTATCCCACTGTTTAGAAATACAACCTAAGCGAGTATTTCAGAGATAGAGGGCCACATGCCAGATGCCTAAAGTTAACTGTAGTGGATACCATCCAGTGTCATGGATTAGACTTTCTCTCCATCTTAGAGGTGTGCACTGCAACTTCTTTTCATGTGCATCTGTATCTCTGTGGTCTTACTGAAGTATTTTCATTTGCTCCTTGGGGATGAAAAAGGAGAGACTGATACTGTGTAGGAATAACAAGAAGGTCTCAACAGAAGCACCGAAGTCTGCTACCCCAGAGTTTAGAAATAGATCACTCTAACCTTGACAAAAGCTAGAAATAAAATATGAGCAACTCCTAGATACTTCTGGAACTATTGTTTGTGTGGCAGTGTCTTTCAACCAAACTCTTCAAAAAGTGTGTCCACAGATCAGTATTATTTAATATATATACATGTGTTTTTAACCTCTCTACAGACTATCTTCAAAAAAATCCATAATAATTTGATTTTAAGTCTTTATGTGGTGATGCAATTAAAACTCAAACCACAGTTTAGGTCACACTGCAAGTTGAGCAAAATAATCACTAAACATCCATCCCATTACTCCCTCTGACAGGTCATTTAGTAGAACTATCAGAGAAAGGATCCTTTTATAAGTAAGAAAAATTAATGAAAGAATACATCTCAGGATTCCCTGGGCAAGAATAAAGTAAATTTACAACTTTTCTGTAGGTATTAAAATCATAATTGACTAAAATTGTTTCTATCTATTAGACTAACTTTGTAGTATCAGTATTAGCCCCTATGTTATAAGTGTGACCAGACGCACAAAAGCGTATTGTTTAGTATCAGTCAGGTTCCCAAAAGGATACAACTGGAAATAAATGAAGAGCGATCTTTCCCTCTGTATGCTTAATTACCAGGTATAAATGTTTTTCAGCCTAAATTAATATCTATCTACTGTTGCCCATGTATTTCAGTATAATATTCTGTCAGTATTCCTCTCATGCTTTCATATTGGTATAACTCAACTTCCGGGCAAGTCTATCCAACATCGACTATTCCTTAGCATAGTTTTATCCTAAACATTATGGATACTGATTATGGCATGGCTAGGGCATGTGGTCTCACATGAAGGTGAACTATTTAGTGTCTGAATGGAGAGTCGTCAGCAGACAAAACCGTGGAGGAGGAGAGTGGGCCCCGGTGGAAACATCTTTGGCTCATATTAACAGGACCAAAACCAAGGTTTTGCACACAGGTATTCATTGGTCTCCTGAAGACCTGTGCCTCTGCAGTTTCTTTGTAATTAAAATATTTTCATATTTAGATATTTTTGTGAAAAATGGGTTAATGCATTTCATGTCTTTTCATCAGGTTCAGAGAGGAAGATGTTAAATATGAAGGACCACAGCTTTTGGGAGAACTCTGTAGTAATTCTAGAGCTTCCCAGCCCCAGTAATGAGTCTTCAGGGAACTTCCTGTCACCTAAGAGAGTTTGTATACCTTTTGATTAAGTACCTCAAACCCCAGTCCTAGGAAGATAATGCCTTCAGTGGCTTCTTGTATTTTCAGGAAGGTAGCTTAGCAGAAAGTACCCACACATACAAGATAGAAAGTCTTTACCTACAACCTATAATTTATATTTACCTGAAAACACACAAACAGAGCAAGCAGGGAATCAACAAAGGGACAGGACTACTTTAATATACTAATTTCATCAGCTAATTCTTGCTGAAAAGAGGGTGTTAAGTACACCCTGCTTCTGCACAATGAGAAAACTGCAGTGCAGCAGCTGTGCCTCATAAACACTGAATTTGTCTTGGGGCTATGAGGATACTGGAGGGATGAGCTCAGCTCATGTAAAATAACTGATGAATTGAGCACACAGTTATTTGTGGCTCCTCTAGAGTGCTTGATTTGTGATACTGATCTTTCATCCAAGCATGGAGGTTATTCAGACATGGTTGGTTAGTTCTGTAATTGACAAAATCCTCTGCTAAAAGCAATCTCTTACCTGTTCTTGCTGTCCTTTACTTGTTCTGATAGATATATAGACAGATTTTCTTCATCTGTGTTCATTTACCTTTTATTTGTGTACTGTGGTCTTCTTGGATTTGTACTTTTTCTGTTTAGCCACTGCCTTACTTCAATATAATCGTCTTAATTTCAGGATTTCAGACATTTCAAATCAGACCTATTTTTTGTGGATTCCCAGTACATGTACTTGCATTTCTTACATTCCCAATTCTTAGTTTTCACACCTACTCTAGTATCTACAGCCCTCAAAGTGACAGCATGAAGACAGAAATGAATCTAAGGTTTTTTTCAACCAAAACACATTGCCATATTTTAAAGTGCTTTTAATTTGAATTAATTAAATTGATCTTGTCTTAGAAATTTCCACTAATGTCATACAGATGACAAGTGAATTATCTCCTCTGAAATACTGTAATTTCTTTTTAATATTGTTTTTTTAAATGTGTTATTCCTGCAAAGTACATAGGTGAATGAACTTGTTTTGCTAGGCATAGCAAAATTATTTTGTGAATCTTGTGGGCATGGGTGAAAGAGCAATAGAAATGACAAACCATGCTATAAGAATTCCAGGGCAGAGCTTCCCAGACTTTTCAGAATGACCACTGCCTTTGGGAAATTATAAACACAAACCAGTACTTTCTGCTCTCTTACCTTTATTCCAAAAGGGTCAATGAACACACTCATTGATATTCTTGTATGACTCACATTTTTCTTTCAAGAAATTAGAAGAGAGTAGTTTATCTTGAGAGAAATTAATTGACCTAGAATATATTTAGGTGAATCCTGTAAAAAGGTCCCCGACTACCAGAACATTGAAGTTTTGGGAGAGTGTTCCCATGTGAATTGGGAGTGGGGGTCACCACTTAATTATTTTTAACATAGACCTCAATAAATTTCTGAATGGATTTGTATGGTGGAATATAGCAGCAAGGCGTTGGACTTAATGGCCCAGGAACTCCCATGTGAAGCAGTAGAAGGAGTAAGGACAACAACCCTCTCTGACTTATTTCCTCTCTGATGCTTATTTCCAACTCCTCAGACATCGAGGGTGATGAGCTGCCCGGTAATCACATCTTTATAGTGATTAAAGTTTTTTTGGTTATGGGTGCATCCTAAGACTGGATTCCCCTTACCTATGTTACATCAGCTTTGTATATTTGAAAAATATGATAAGGCTGCACAGGGCCAGAGCTTAATCAAGAAGCGTGCACTTCCAATATCATCAATACCTGTTCAGGAATGCTTAATGGCTGTGATATAAATAAGTCAGACAGTATAAGCCCCTATCTTATCTTAAGTGTGACCGGACTCACAAAAGCATATATTTTAATATCAGTCAGGTTGCCAAGAGGATGCAGTTAGATCTAAATGAAGCTGAATTGGATCTAAATGAAGCTGTGTTAATTCAGAGGTGAGTTAACAAACCTCTGTATGCTTAATTACCAAGCATAGATGCTTTGCAGCCTAAATGAAATACCTATGGACCATTGTACATATATTTCAGTAAAACTTTCTGTGGATATTCCTCTCATGCTTTCATATTGGCATACTTCAACTTCCAGGCAGATATTTCCAAAATCTAATATTTCGTACCATAGTTTTATCCTAAAAAAGTCAGTCCGTGTCCACAAAGTTGTTAAGGTACAGACCCACCCACAGTTGTAGTTCAGCTCTGAGACTGTAACTGTTGAGTTACTGCCTAGGTTAACTGCACATTACTTGAGGAGAATTAAGGCTTTCAGGGGAGTTTACAGCATCTACATACAGAGCAGAAAGCTGCCAAAGGTACCCTATAGGAAATAGTCAGGAGGAGAGTTTGCTTTAAATCTTTTTTCTATCATTGCTATGTTTCTTGACTTGCAACCAAGAGTAAGATGCTTGTGTGAAAATAAGAGTCACAGGCTTAAACTGTCATCTCTATTAAACATCTCACTGATCCTTTTTTGGAGTGACACAATGGGTCTCACTGCCTATAACTTTATAGGCTGGAGGAGGAAATGGTAAAAGCATTCTCCACTTTTTGCATACCAGCTCAAAGATAGGAACCTGCTTAGGTATATGTAGGCCAAGACTCTCTGTGACAAAAGGATTCAGAGAAGCAGGAGATGCCAAAACAGTGGCCTAATTCCCAGGAACCAGATGGGCCCTGGAATGACACCCTGACTCAGGACGGCAAATGCAGGGGAAATACCATTTTGTGTATGTATGTGTGTGTGTGTGTGTGTATATATATATATATATATTATATATAT
Source organism: Eurypyga helias (assembly GCF_000690775.1). NCBI lineage: Eukaryota > Metazoa > Chordata > Aves > Eurypygiformes > Eurypygidae > Eurypyga > Eurypyga helias. The sequence goes on along the minus strand of NW_010230256.1, from coordinate 25,078 downwards.
ATATGTTCTCGATTTGGCACATTTTTCAGCACTGTTCCTACATTGATCTTGCAATTTCTTAATGAATTACCTAATGAATCTTAAAGAACTTGATATTTATTCCTTTGGTTACTACCTCCTGCTACCTCTAATAACCAAGTCTAGAAATATAATGTTAGTGATTGTCTTTCAGAAAATCTGGTACAAACATAGATTTGAGATATAGTTTTCAGTTGAATGTTGTCATCTAGGTCTGGCCAGTTAGATCTGGAGAGATTTACCAAATATCAAGATGTCAGAAAAGGGAAACAAGAAGCAGTATAATAAAGCAAAACAAATCTCAAAACCAAAACCAAACAAACTTCCAGACATTAGTAATTTTATACTTTTAAAACAAGTATGTGTCTGCATTTACCTGACAGTGTTTGCTATTAATGTTCTTTTTTATAACTTTTGCCATTAATAATTTCTTAGGTGTATTCCTGAAGTGAAAACAGTATAGGCTTCATGGGAAGAACAATTGCTCTTTGTAGATGAAGGTTAAACTACCAGTGTAGAATTGCTTCCTACACAATAGGAGAAGTGAAAGACTATAAAATATGCTTCCTGTCAACAAGACAGCTTTAAAGCTTCTTGGCTCTAAATGAATCCTTTGAATTGGTAGTTTGGGAGCATGGCTTGTGCTTCGTAGGACTCAGTTCAGTTATAAAACAAGCAGATCCCTCTTATTTATGCAGAAAATCTGGAGAATGCAATTTTTCAAAGCATTTCTGAATAAATGATGCCAAACTTGTGATATACTGAAGCTTGATTTTTACCTGGTAGTAAATACTCGTCCCAAAAGGGCATCCTTGTTTTGGTTTGTTTATATCTTGGAGCAGGTGGAAGGAGGAAAATAGGGAAAAAAAACTCTCAGAACGACAGACAAACAGTAATGTTTCAAGACCATATAGAAAAATTAAAGAACTTTTTTTTGACTTGCTATCATTTGCAATTATCAGGCTGACTTCTTTGACTTGCCAGCATTTTTATTGGTGTTACTGGGGTGTCTTCTCATTTCCAATGATCATACATCGTTGGTAGTTAGAAAATAGAGAAGAAAAAACCAAAATAAAACTGTATGTCACAAGGAAGTTTTAAATTAAATGTTCCTCAGAATTTGAAATGAAGCCATTTCTTCAAGAAACATAAATATAGTTAAATGAGACTTTTAATGTAAACTAATCTGAAGTAATTCCTGGATATTTAAAAAAAAATATTACTTATTGTCAGCCTGCTGTAATCTGGGGAAAACTGAATCTACACATCCAGCACCAGAGGAACTAATCCTTCAGTTTTACATCTTATGTGTCAGAGATTTCTGAAAACTAAATATAGGGCCTGTACTTACAACTTGATCTGAAAACTGCGGAAGTCTACTGGAATCACTACTGATTTTGATTATGTACTTAGTGGATTCTCAGATCCTCACATTCTGTCATCTTCTATTTTCTTGTAAACTTATAAACCTCTTATTTTTTATTATTTTTTAAATTTAGGTTATGTTTCCAATGCTGCTGAGTATGTTGGATTTTAACTGAGAAGCCTTTCTACTAAACATGTGCATTGTAAATGACTGTGCTTGCCCTGAAGATTCTAGTGTGTGTACAGAAGTAATTAGCAGTACATGTGATGCATATTTTGTTGAGCTCATTTTCAGAAGATTATGAGATCCATTTTATTGATGCAAATGATGTGTTTTCCTTAAGGTAAACCAAGAGGAAAAATTGTAACATTTGAGGGACAGAAAAAAATAAACCCTTACTAAACTAATCCCCCATCAGTTTAGAGAAATAGCTTGACTCTTTCTGGAGGTGGGGATGTCTCAATGAAACCTGCCTTTGGGACTGATATGCCTTTGCAAAAACTGTGACTTGAAGAGCAGATTGTTTTTTATTCTTCCCGTGTGTGCTGTGCTAAACATAATGAGACTAAAGCTGCTAAGTCACATTGTGTTAAGTCATAAATAATAAGAATAATCAGGAGTGGATACAGCCCCAGCCTATATGGAAGTGGGAGCTTCACCTAGTAGTCCCAGCATTAAAAGAAAGCCAAAGTCCTACACTCTGCAAGACTCTACTTAATAAATCCCAGGGTACTCAGTGTAATGGAAATTCTCCAGAGCCTAAGCCACAGTGAAACTGAGTGCAGAAAGCATCCTTCAAATAAAGCTGCTTCATAAAAAAGAATAATCAGACAGCTGAGAAAACATCCTGCAATATGAGTTCATAGTGTTCTAGGACTTGGTGCTATAAAAAGATCTGTATCAGACAATCCCTTCTTCTGGATAATTGGGAGGTTATAATACTGAACTACGCTCCAAAACAGAGTTAATATATATCGTACTACACTATACATTTCTTTGAAATAGCAGTTCTTGTTTCTCACCCCTCTATAAGTTTTATTTTCCCTTTTGAGTTTATCAGTATATATTTTGCTGGTTTTACATTTGAGTTTCAAAGGTTTCCAGTCAGTCAGTATTTATTATATAGACTCCTCTTAAAATACAGCAAACCAAAAAATCCCCTTAATGAATCTTAAATTGTACTTTAATACATACATAGAAAAAGCATTCTTATATTAAATTACTAGATTATGTCTACAGACTTCAGTGAAGTCCCTTCTCATCCAGCTCCAGGAAAGAGTCTAAAAATCAAGCCCAGCACATTTAATAGTCGACACATAGCCTTTATTCATAGCAGAATATGAAAAGAAATCAAAACAAGTTCTGACAGAGAAAGTATGATGAAAGCGGTGCTGTATACAGATATTTGCTGCCTTTAGCTATCACAGTGATTCCTTTCTTCTGGACTGAAAACATACGTTTGACAGGCTTGTTCTG